>NC_092045.1:40265637-40565637 GCF_003086295.3 Arachis hypogaea | reverse complement strand
TTTTCTTGTTTTCTTCTCTTTCATATGAGCAGAAGCAAAGACAAAAGCATTCTTGTTGAGGCTGATCCTGAACCTGAAAGGACCTTGAAGTGAAAGCTAAGAGAAGCTAAGGCACAATTCTCTGTAGATGACCTAACAGAAATCTTCAAAGAAGAAAAAATCATGGCAGCCGAAAACAACAACAATGCCAACAATGCAAGGAAGGTGCTGGGTGACTTCACTGCACCTACTCCCGACTTCTATGGGAGAAGCATCTCTATCCCTGCCATTGGAGCAAACAACTTTGAGCTTAAGCCTCAATTAGTTTCTCTAATGCAATAGAATTGCAAGTTCCATGGACTTCCATTGGAAGATCCTCATCAGTTTTTAGCTGAATTCTTGCAAATCTGTGACACTGTCAAGACTAATGGGGTTGACCCTGAGGTCTACATACTTATGCTATTCCCTTTTGCTGTAAGAGACAGAGCTAGAATATGGTTGGACTCACAACCTAAAGAAAGCCTGAACTCTTGGGAAAAGCTAGTCAATGCCTTCTTGGCAAAGTTCTTTCCACCTCAAAAATTGAGTAAGCTTAGAGTGGAAGTCCAAACCTTCAGACAGAAGGAAGGAGAATCCCTCTATGAAGCTTGGGAAAGATACAAACAATTAATCAGAAAGTGTCCCTCTGACATGCTTTCTGAATGGAGCATCATAGGTATTTTCTATGATGGTCTGTCTGAACTGTCCAAGATGTCTTTGGATAGCTCTGCTGGAGGATCTCTTCATCTGAAGAAGACGCCTACAGAAGCTCAAGAACTAATTGAAATGGTTGCAAATAACCAATTCATGTACACTTCTGAAAGGAATCCTGTGAACAATGGGACAAATCAGAAGAAAGGAGTTCTTGAGATTGATACTCTGAATGCCATATTGGCTCAAGACAAAATATTGACTCAGCAAGTCAATATGATTTCTCAAAGTCTGTCTGGAATGCAAAATGCACCAGGTAGTACTAAGGAGGCTTTATCTGAAGAAGAAGCTTATGATCCTGAGAACCCTTCAATGGAAGAGGTGAATTACATGGGAGAACCCTATGGAAACATCTATAATCCTTCATGGAGAAATCATCCGAATCTCTCATGGAAGGATCAACAGAGACCTCAACAAGGTTTCAACAACAATACTGGTGGAAGAAACAGGTTTAGCAATAGCAAGCCCTTTCCATCATCTTCTCAGCAACAGACCGAGAGTTCTAAGCAGAACACCTCTGACTTAGCAACCATGGTCTCTGATCTAATCAAAACCACTCAAAGTTTCATGACTAAAACAAGGTCCTCCATTAGAAACTTGGAGGGACAAGTGGGTCAGCTGAGCAAGAAAATTACTGAACTCCCTCCTAGTACTCTCCCAAGCAATACAGAAGAAAATCCAAAAGGAGAGTGCAAAACCATCAACATGGCCAAATTTGGAGAGGAGGAAGAGGCAGTGAACGCCACTGAGGAAGACCTCAATGGACGTCCACTGGCCTCCAATGAGTTCCTTAATGAGGAACCATGGGAATCTGAGGCTCAAAATGAGACCATAGAGATTCCATTGGACTTACTTCTGCCATTCATGAGCTCTGATGAGTATTCTTCCTCTGAAGAGGATGAGTATGTCACTAAAGAGCAAGTTGCTAAATACCTTGGAGCAATCATGAAGCTAAATGACAAGTTATTTGGAAATGAGACTTGGGAGGATGAAACCCCTTTGCTCACCAAAGAACTGGATGACTTGTCTAGGCAGAAATTACCTCAAAAGAGACAGGATCCTGGGAAGTTTTCAATACCTTGTACCATAGGCACCATGACCTTCAAGAAGGCCTTGTGTGACCTAGGGTCAAGTGTAAACCTCATGCCTCTCTCTGTAATGGAGAAGCTAGGGATCTTTGAGGTGCAAGCTGCAAAAATCTCACTAGAGATGGCAGACAACTCAAGAAAACAAGCTCATGGACTTGTAGAGGATGTTCTGGTAAAGGTTGAAGACCATTACATCCCTGCTGATTTCATAGTCCTAGAGACTGGGATGTGCATGGATGAATCCATCATCCTTGGCAGACCCTTCCTAGCCACAACAAAGGCTGTGATTGATGTTGATAGAGGAGAATTGATCATTCAAGTGAATAAAGAATCCCTTGTGTTTAAGGCTCAAGGATATCCCTCTGTCATCATGGAGAGGAAGCATGAAGAGCTTCTCTCAAAACAGAGCCAAACAGAGCCCCCACAGTCAAACTCTAAGTTTGGTGTTGGGAGGCCACAACCAACTTCTAAGTTTGGTATTGAACCCCCACATTCAAACTCTAAGTTTGGTGTTGGGAGGTTCCAACATTGCTCTGAGCATATGTGAGGCTCCATGAGAGCCCTCTGTCAAGCTACTGACATTAAAGAAGCGCTTGTTGGGAGGCAACCCAATGTTATATTTTATCCATTTTCCTTTGTTATTTTTTTTGTTTTCTGTAGAATGATGATCATGAGAAGTCACAAAATCAATTGAAAAAGCAAAAACAGAAAGAAAAATAGAAAGAAAAATAGCACACCCTGGAGGAGAACTTGCTGGCGTTTAAACGCCAGTAAGGCTAGCAGATGGGCGTTTAACGCCTAGTCTGGCACCATTCTGGGCGTTTAACGCCAGAAAGGGGCACCAGACTGGCGTTAAACGCCAGAAAAGGGCAAGAAGTTGGCGTTAAACGCCAGAAAGGGGCACCAGCCCGGCGTTTAACGCCAGATTTGGCATAAAGAGCAATTTTGCTCGCCACTTGGTGCAGGGATGACTTTTCCTTGACACCTCAGGATCTGTGGACCCCACAGGATCCCCACCTACCCCACCATTCTCTCTCTTCTTCACCCATTCACCAATCACCTCAACACCTATTCCCTAAAAACCCTTCACCTATCAAATCCCATCTTTCTCTTCACCACTCACATCCATCCTTCATAAAACCCCACCTACCTCACCATTCAAATTCAAACCACTTTCCCACCCAAACCCACCCATACATGACCGAACCCTACCCCTCTCCCCACTCCTATATAAACCCATCTTCACTCCTTCATTTTCACACAACCTAAACACTACTTCTCCCCCTTTGGCCAAACCACAAAGCCATCTCCATCTCCTTCATTTCTTCTTATTCTACTCTCTTCTTTCTTCTTTTGCTTGAGGACGAGCAAACCTTTTAAGTTTGGTGTGGTAAAAGCATTGCTTTTTGTTTTTCCATAACCATTTATGGCATCCAAGGCCGGAGAAACCTCTAGAAAGAGGAAAGGGAAGGCAAAATCTTTCACCTCCGAGTCATGGGAGATGGAGAGATTCATCTCAAGGGTGCATCAAGACCACTTCTATGAAGTTGTGGCCTTGAAGAAGGTGATCCCCGAGGTCCCTTTCAAACTCAAAAAGAGTGAATATCCGGAGATCCGACATGAGATCCGAAGAAGAGGTTAGGAAGTTCTTACCAACCCCATTCAACAAGTCGGAATCTTATGGTTCAAGAGTTCTATGCCAATGCATGGATCACCAAGAACCATGATCAAAGTGTGAACCCGGATCCAAAAAATTGGCTTATTATGGTTCGGGGGAAATACTTGGATTTTAGTCCGGAAAATGTAAGGTTAGCATTCAACTTGCCCATGATGCAAGGAGATGAACATCCTTACACTAGAAGGGTCAACTTTGATCAAAGGTTGGACCAAATCCTCACAGTCATTTGTGAAGAGGGCGCCCAATGGAAGAGAGATTCAAGAGGAAAGCCAGTTCAACTAAGAAGGCATGACCTCAAACCCGTGGCTAGGGGATGGTTGGAGTTTATCCAACGCTCAATCATTCCCACTAGCAACCGGTCCGAAGTTACTATAGACCGGGCTATCATGATTCATCGCATCATGATTGGAGAAGAAATAGAAGTTCATGAGGTTATATCCCAAGAACTTTATAAGGTGGCGGACAAGTCCTCTACCTTGGCAAGGTTAGCCTTTCCTCATCTCATTTGTCACCTCTGTTATTCAGTTGGAGTTGACATAGAGGGAGACATCCCCATTGATGAGGACAAGCCCATCACTAAGAAGAGGATGGAGCAAACAAGAGACCCCTCTCATCATCAAATCCCTGAGATGCCTCAAGGGATGCACTTTCCTCCACAGAACTATTGGGAGGAACTAAACACCTCCCTAGGAGAATTAAGTTCCAACATGGGACAACTAAGGGTGGAGCACCAAGAACATTCTATCCTCCTCCATGAAATAAGAGAAGATCAAAGAATCATGAGAGAGGAGCAACAAAGGCAAGGAAGAGACATTGAGGAGCTCAAGCACTCCATAGGATCTTCAAGAGGAAGAACAAGCCGCCATCACTAAGGTGGACCCGTTCTTTAATTTCCTTGTTCTTTATTTTTCTGTTTTTCGAATTTTAGTGCTTATGTTTATCTATGTTTGTGTCTTGTGATCATTAGTGTCTTAGTGTCTATGCCTTAAAGTTATGAATGTCCTATGAATCCATCACCTCTCTTAAATAAAAAATGTTCTTAATTGAAAAAGAAAAGAATTGCATGAATTTTGAATTTTATAACAGTTTAATTATTTTGATGTGGTGGCAATACTTTTTGTTTTCTGAATGTATGCTTGAACAGTGCATATGTCTTTTGAATTTGTGGTTCATGAATGTTGGCTCTTGAAAGAATGATGAAAAAGGAGACATGTTACTGATGATCTGAAAAATCATTAAAATGATTCTTGAAGCAAGAAAAAACAGTGAATACAAAAAAAAAGAGAAAAACAAAAAAAAGGAGAAAAGAAAACGAAAAAAAAGAAAGAAAAAGAAAGAAATAAAGTTGTGATCCAAGGCAAAAGAGTGTGCTTAAGAACCCTGGACACCTCTAGTTGGGGACTCTAGCAAAGCTGAGTCACAATCTGAAAAGGTTCACCCAATTATGTGTCTGTGGCATGTATGTATCCGGTGGTAATACTGGAAGACAGAGTGCTTTGGGCCACGGCCAAGACTCAATAAGTAGCTGTGTTCAAGAATCATCATACATAACTAGGAGAATCAATGACACTATCTGGATTCTGAGTTCCTAAAGAAGCCAATCATTCTGAATTTCAAGGGATAGAGTGAGATGCCAAAACTGTTCAGAGGCAAAAAGCTAAAAGCCCCGCTCATCTAATTAATACTGATCTTCATAGATGTTTTTGGAATTCATGGCATATTCTCTTCTTTTTATCTTGTTTGATTTTCAGTTGCTTGAGGACAAGCAACAATTTAAGTTTGGTGTTGTGATGAGCGGATAATTTGTACGCTTTTTGGCATTGTTTTTAGTATGTTTTAAGTATGATCTAGTTAGTTTTTAGTATATTTTTATTAGTTTTTAGTTAAAATTCACTTTCTGGACTTTACTATGAGTTTGTGTGTTTTTCTGTGATTTCAGGTATTTTCTGACTGAAATTGAGGGACCTGAGCAAAAATCTGATTCAGAGACTAAAAAGGACTGCAGATGCTGTTGGATTCTGACCTCCCTGCACTCGAAGTGGATTTTCTGGAGCTACAAAAGCCCAATTGGTGCACTCTCTATCTTCATACGCTTATCTGAAATTCCTACCAATGAATTACATAAGTATCTCTATCTTTATCTTTATGTTTTATTCATCATTCATAACCATTTGAGTTTGCCTGACTAAGATTTACAAGGTGACCATAGCTTGCTTCATACCAACAATCTCTGTGGGATCGATCCTTACTCGCGTAAGGTTTATTACTTGGACGACCCAGTACACTTGCTGGTTAGTTGTGCGAAAGTGTGATAAAGAAGTGAGATTACAATTGTGCGTATCATGTTGATGGCGCCATTGATGATCACAATTTCGTGCACCAAGGGTAAACTATACTAATTAATCCACTTAATAAATAACTAGTAAACTAGGGTACAAATCAAGCTAAAATATCCAAGATGTATACATATAACTCAAAGTGCATAATGCAAAAAGTACAATAAAAAGCAAAAATAGAAAAATGTGCAAAAATATAGAAAATGGACAAAATAAGAAGAGAGTTTGTAGTGGTTCACCAAAATAAATAGATGCCAGAGATGGCAACCTCCCCACACTTAAATAATAGCATCGTCCTCGATGCTCACTCAAGCAAGGTGTGATGAAGTGTCATCTCCGGAAGGATGGGCTACTGGTGTCTCGATGGTAGGTTGAGGATCTGCAGTCGCTGAGAGGATCGAAAGAGTGGTCTGATGCAGAGGGGGCTCTGTCCGTAGAGGAACCTCTGGATCTGCAGTCTGTAGCTGGTGGTGCTCCTCATGATGTGGTGCAGTATGGTCGGGACCTCTCTGCTCAACCTGGGTAGGTGCCTCCTCTTCGTGATCGCTCACCTCCTCCTCAGATGTGTCAGAGGGAATGTCGGGCTCGGAGGAAATGTCACCACCAGAGCGGATCATCAGCTTGAGGTGCTCATAGCGTCGCTTGTGACGACGCTCAGACCTCTTAAAAAGTCGCCTGGTGCGACGGTTAGATCGCTCAAACTGCTGCTGGTGATGGCGCTCCATCTAATCTAGGCAGTCAAAGAGGCGGTGCACCAAACCGTAGACGGGCTCAGGAGCAGGTGGGGACGCAGTGGGTGGTACTGGGCCAGTGGTGGCAGAAGGGGTAGCTGAAGATGTGGCTGCCTCAGAGTGTCAGTGAGAAATGGATGGCGGTAGCCAAAAGCCAGGAACTTCCGACTATGCGGGATGATCTTTCGGCACTCTGCTGCGGGGGGCCTTTCATCAACACAGCCTCCCAAGGGACCTCAGCTCGGCGACCCAACTGAGTAATCAGGTAAGGAAAAGAGAGGGTGCCTCTAACATGGACCTTGGCCATGTAATGCCGGATGAAGCGAGGTAGATAAAGGTCCTTACCCGTCATTACAAACCAGATGAGGGTAATCATGGCAGCTGGCACCTCCGTCTCATGAGTGCTCGGCATCACAAAGTTGCTCAGAATCTGTTGCCATAGCCGAGCCTCGTCATTCAGATATATAAGCCTGATTCCTTTGGGTACCAATGTGCTAGTTCCCATGACCCAAGGAACAGTAGGATCAAGAGTGATGTCCTTCTTTACTGCCTCCCAATCAAACCTCATAAATCTCATATCTTCCTCAGCGTTTTGGTAACCATCTGGCTGATCTGATTTAGGTGGAAGATGGAGAATTTCTTCAATTGCTTCTTTGGTAACCAGAATCTGTTTGCCTCTGAGCTGTACTACATCCAGGGAAGAGAGAAAGTAGTTACAGTAGAATTCTCTAACCCAGGATGAGTTGACCTCAGTTAGGTTCCTCTCCAGGAAGAACCAGCTTCTCTGTTTGATCTGATATGAGGTGTACTGCTGGAGTTCTTCCAGAATTTTGAGGGTCCTTTCCATGTGTAGCTTCCTGGCGGTGGCAAAGGTTGGGTATTTCATCTCACAGTATTTGTTTACAAATTTTACCGGGTCAGCTGAAGGTACCAACTGATCAGCCTTTTCCTGCGGAGTAAAGTTCTTCTCCCGCCAGGAATCATCATGTAAGATGCCAAGGATGGAACCAGAGGATTCTCCTCTTTTCCATTTACCAGTGGTGACTTTGCCCTTTCCCCTGCCTTGAGATTCAGACATCCTAAAAAACAGAATTTCCAAGATATAATTGAGGAATAAAAGCAGGAAAATAAGTAGGCAAATAACAAGATAAGGAGTAAGTGGCAAAAGATCAGTAGAAGAATGAAGTGAGTTAAGGAAATGTATATTTTGGATTATGTTGGAGTTGAAAAGCTGATATGAGAAATCACATTCCAAAATATGTTAGAAGTGGGAAGCTTGTTAATTAGGAAAAGCAATTATCATGCCATGAGTGAAATTAATTTAAAGAGGTAGTGAAAAGGGGAAGTGGGAAGTTAGAAAGCTAAAAATGGGTAAAATTGAAAAAGAGGTTAGAAAGCAAAAATCAGTGAATTAGTAAAAAGGAAGTCAGAGTAAGTGGCATGATGATTGGTTCCTAAGTAACAAGAATTTAACAAATTTAAGCAACAGTTAACTCATATTCAAGTAGGGATAACAGGGTATTGATGATGATTCATATAGAAGGAGTAAAAAGCAGAATTTAATCATCAATAATGCGATTTATTAACCAGGAGATCAAAAGTAAAAAGAATGCTGGCCCGGGCATTCAAGAATAGGTTTGGTATGCGTAGGGCAGTTCAAAAATGAGAATTGCCAAAACCAATACTTGAATGTAAAAAGGAAATAGTTTGCAGAAAATTGGGCAGCATTCCGGCTAAAATCGGATGTTCCCGGAAAACAAATAGCAAGAATAATTTCATATGAATTGAAATAAGGCCGCACAAATAGCAAAAATAAGAAAGAGTAGTGGAACAGCAGCATGCAACATGTAAGAGCAACATATGAACAGGATCAACATCATAGCCAGAATAAATTGCAGAATAGATAAACAGATAACAGGAATGGTGCAATTATCAGGCCTAAATCCACTATCCAGATCCTAGCTACCTGATGAGCGGATAATTTATACGGTTTTTGGCATTGTTTTTAGTATGTTTTTAGTATATTTTAGTTCGTTTTTATTACATTTTTATTAGTTTTTAGTTAAAATTCACTTTTCTGGGCTTTACTATGAGTTTGTGTGTTTTTCTATGATTTCAGGTATTTTCTGGCTGAAATTGAGGGACCTGAGCAAAAATCTGATTCAGAGGCTGAAAAGGACTGTAGATGCTGTTGGATTCTGACCTCCCTGCACTCGAAATGGATTTTCTGGAGCTACAGAAGCCCAATTGGCGCGCCTTTAATTGTGTTGAAACGTAGACATCCTGGGCTTTCCAGAAATGTATAATAGTCCATACTTTGCCTGCGATTTGATGGCCCAACCCTGCGTTGCAAGTCAGCTTCAGAATTCCCAGCGTTTAACGCCGGAACTGGCACAAAAATTGGAGTTAAACGCCCAAACTGGCATAAAAGCTGGCGTTTAACTCCAGAAAAAGTCTTTACACATGAAAGCTTCAATTCTCAGCCCAAGCACATACCAAGTGGACCCCAAAAGTGGATTTTTACGTCATTTACTCAATTCTGTATACCCTAGGTTACTAGGTCACTATTAATAGGACCTTTTGATATTGTATCTCTACCTCATGACACATTACACGTTTCTCATTGTATCTTCTATGGCATGAGTCTCTAAACCCCATGGTTGGGGGTGAGGAGCTCTGCTGTGTCTTGATGGATTAATGCAATTACTACTGTTTTTCATTCAATCATGCTTGCTTCTATTCTAAGATATCACTTGTTCCTAAACCTGATGAATATGATGATCCGTGACACTTATCATCATTCTCACCTATGAATGTGTGCTTGACAACCACCTCCGTTCTACCTTAGATTGAGTAGATATCTCTTGGATTCCTTAATCAGAATCTTCGTGGTATAAGCTAGAATTGATGGCGGCATTCAAGAGAATCCGGAAGGTCTAAACCTTGTCTGTGGTATTCTGAGTAGGATTCAAGGATTGAATGACTGTGACGAGCTTCAAACTCCTGAGGGATAGGCGTTAGTGACAGATGCAAAAGAATCACTGGATTCTATTCCAACCAGATTGAGAACCGACAGATGATTAGCCATGCTGTAACAGAGCGCGTTGAACATTTTCATTGAGAGGATGGGAGGTAGCCACTGACAACGGTGAAACCCTTGCATACAGCTTGCCATGGAAGGAGCATTGCGTGCTTGAAGAAGAAGACAGTAGGAAAGCAGAGATTCAGAAGATAGAGCATCTCCAAAACCCAACCTATTCTCCATTACTGCAAAACAAGTATTTATTTCATGTTCTTCTACTTTTCACACTTAAACCTGAGAATTATTGATATCCTGACTAAGAGTTACAAGATAACCGTAGCTTGCTTCAAGCCGACAATCTCCGTGGGATTGACCCTTACTCACGTAAGGTATTACTTGGACGACCCAGTGCACTTGCTGGTTAGTTGTGCGGGATTGCAAAAGTGTGATTGCAATTTCGTGCACCAAGTTTTTGGCACCGTTGTCAGGGATTGTTCGAGTTTGGACAACTGACGGTTTATCTTGTTTCTTGGATTAGGACTATTTTATTTTTGTTGGTTTAGAGTCTTTTATTTGAGTCTAGTTTCATATTTTAAGTTTGGTGTCAATTGTATGCTTTTGTTTTCTTTTAATTTTTCGAATTTGCATGTTCTTAGTCCTTTCTTGATCTTTAAAAATTCTAAGTTTGGTATCTTCTTTGTGTTTTCCTTTAAATTTTCGAAAATTTGTGTTTGATTTTCTAAAAAATTTTAAGTTTGGTGTCATTTTGTTGTTTTTCTCTTTCCTCTTTAAAAAAAAAATCAAATCTTTTTCAAAATAATTTTCAATCATATCTTTTTAATTTCTTATTCCAAAATCTTTTTGATTGATTGATTAATTTAGTTTTTAATTTGCTTTGATTTTATTTTCTTTCAGTTTTCAAAATTTTGTTTTATTTTCTTTTCCATTTATTTTATTTTATTATTTTCGGTCACATAAAAAAAATAAAATAAAAATAAAATAATATTCTCATCATCTCCCTTTCTCCATCATGGACCTAAGTGGAGTTGAGTAGTCCAGAAGGACTCTGGGGTCATATGCTAACCCCATTACAGCTGCATATGGGAGTAGCATTTGTATACCCCCCATTAAAGCAAGTAGCTTTGAGCTAAATCCTCAACTCATTATCATGGTACAGCAAAATTGCCAGTATTTCGGTCTTCCACAGGAAGAACCTACTGAGTTTCTGGCATAGTTCTTACAAATTGCTGACACAGTATGTGATAAAGAGGCGGATCAGGATGTCTACAGATTATTACTGTTTCCATTTGCTGTAAAAGGTCAAGCTAAGAGGTGGTTAAATAACCAACCCACAGCAAGCATAAAAACATGGAGACAGTTATCAGACAAATTCCTGAATCAATTTTACCCTCCAAAAAGGATGACACAGCTAAGGCTGGACATCCAAGGCTTTAAACAAGAGGATAATGAATCCCTTTATAATGCATGGGAGAGGTACAGAGGTATGCTAAAAAAATGCCCCTCTGAAATGTTTTCAGAGTGGGTACAGTTAGACATCTTCTCCTATGGGCTTACAGAAAAAGCTCAGATGTCTCTAGACCACTCAGCTAGTGGATCTATACATATGAGGAAGACGATTGAAGAGGCTCAAGAACTCATAGATACTGTTGCTAGAAATCAACATTTGTACTCTAGTAGTGAGCCCTCTACAAAAGAAGAAGCTATGGCAGTAGCTATTGATCCTAATCCTCAAGAACAGATTGTTGAGCTTAATCAGCAATTACTCCTGATGACAAAACAGTTAGCAGAATTAAAAGGGATGCTCCAGGAAACTAAAATTGCCAACAAGAACATAGAATCACAGTTGAATCAGACAAAATAGCAGTTATCTAAACAGATAACAGAAAAATGCCAAACAGTTCAACTGAGGAGTGGGAAGACACTGAATAACACTGCTCAAAGTAGCAAAAAGCCAAGAAAGTGATGCCAGGGCATCTTGGCCAGTTTCACTGACCTTTTTTTTACTGTTTTTAGGGTAGTTTCATGCATTTCCTTAGGAAATAAGCTAGTTTTGGGTAGATATTCACTTATACCTTGATTCAAGCATACATTGTGCATTTTACATGATTTCATGAGGATTTTGCATGAGTTTAGTGACAAATTGTATGTTGCATTACCCATGACTTAGACTAGAACTTTGATGCACTCTATTGCTTGATTTCAGGACCAAAGGAAGCAAGGAAGAACCACTTAGCAGTCACGTTAATCTAATTAACGTTACCACTAACGTGGAATGGGAGGTAACTTGCAAAGTTAATGAGAAAAGTGATTGCCAATAACGCTCTCGAAGCCATCATTGCCCACGTTAAGCGTCACGTTAACTAAGTTAACGTGAACTCTAACGTGAAGAAGGGACTTTGAGCCAACGTTAGTGACACTTAACATTATCACTAACGTTGGCCAATGATCATAAGTGGCCATGTTAGAGTCCACGTTAACTTAGTTAATGTGGCCTCTAACGTTAAAAGGGGGAAGGAAGCCAACATTAGTGACACTCAACATTGTCACTAACGTTGGCCTAAGGTGAAATATACCACGTTAACTCCCACGTTTACTTGGTTAACGTGGGAGCTAACGTAAGAGGCAAAGGAGGTTGACAACGTTAGTGACACCCAACATTGTCACTAACGTTGGAAGCACCCACAAAACCCCCAAGGAGCCACGTTAACTTCCACGTTAACTTAGTTAACATGGAAGCTAACGTTGATGAGTGAAAGATGAGCCAACGTTATTGACACTCAACATTGTCACTAACGTTGGAGATGCCTAAGAATGGCCACGTTAGAAGCCACGTTAACCTAGTTAACGTGGACTCTAACGTGAGACATAGGGGCACATTGGAACATTAGTGACAATGTTGAGTGTCACTAACGTTCTCGAAAGTTGGCAAGGCCACGTTAGAAGCCACGTTAACCTAGTTAACGTGGACTCTAACGTGAGACATAGGGGCACATTTGAACGTTAGTGACAATGTTGAGTGTCACTAGCGTTCTCGAAAGTTGGCAAGGCCACGTTAGAAGCCACGTTAACCTAGTTAACGTGGACTCTAACGTGAGGCAAAGGGGTACATTGGAACGTTAGTGACAATGTTGAGTGTCACTAACATTCTCGAACTCATACTTCACACTTTCTATCTGCAAGTAAAGCCAAGCCCAAATGAAGAAGAGAACTGCTTCAAACTCAAGATCCAAATGCCCAAGACTTGAAGAGCCAACTAGAAGCTGAGAAGAGTAGTATATATAGGAGTATCTTTGAATTATTTGGGAGTTCTGGAAGTTGGGAAAATAACACTACTCTCTGTATTTTACTTTCTCTGCTCTTCTAGTTCCATGATTTATTCTCCATCTTTGTTTTCATTTTCTAGAGCTATGAACAACTAAACCCCTTTCATTGGGTTAGGGAGCTCTGTTGTAAATTGATGGATCAATACTAGTTTTCATTATTCTTCTTCTATCTTTTCTCTTGATTTTACTTGAAAGCTTTCGATCTTCATCCAATTGGGTAGTTATCTTGAAAAAGAAACTATTCAAACTTGGATCTCTTTTGAACCTTGAAAGAGGAATGAAGAGATCAAGCTAGAAATGCTTTCTCATGCTGGACCAAATTGGGTTTGGATGGATATGTGACTATAATCCTCTCAATACTTGATTTGGGAAATGCATGTGGTATAATTAGTGACCACACTTCATCTCTTCTCATGATCAATTGACCAAGGAATTGGCTATTGATCAAGATTTGAGAGATTGAATTGCAAGAAATTGTAATTCAATCAATTAAGATTGCCAAGGAGATCAATGAGTGCATTGATTGAGGAAGAGATGAAAATGAACTTGATCCAGAGAATTGCAACATCTCTTGCGCCCAATGAACTCCCCAATTCTGATCTCACCCATTCTCTTTAATTTCTGCGTTTACTTTCATGAGCAAACACCCCATTCCCATTTACAATTCTGTAATTTACTTTCAGTCATTTACTTTTAGCCCTTTAATTCTAGCATTTACTTTGTTTGTCATTTACATTCCTGCCATTTTATTTTCTGCAAATCTCAACCCAATTTCTGAATTCGCTCAACTAGAACATTCTTCTAATTAAAGTTGCTTGATCAATCAATCCCTGTGGGATTCGACCTCACTCTATTGTGAGTTTTTACTTGACGACAAATTTGGTACACTTGCCGAAGGAAATTTGTTGAGAGACAGTTTCCACCTGCATCAAGTTTATGGCGCCGTTGCTGGGGATTAATTGTGCATCAACAATGATTAAATTAGGAGATCACTAGATTGAGCATTTTTTGTTTGTTGATTTAATTTTCTGTTTGAGTAATTTACTTTCTGTCTTAGTTAACTTCTTCCCTTCACCCTCTACTCTTTTGTGTTCTTTGTTATTTACCATTCATTTTGCTAACCCACTAACTGTTTGATATATTGCATCACTCACAACTAACAGTAATTCTGACAGTAATACTTTCTGCACATATTGTTACTTGCTTGTACTTGTTGGTTGTATGACAGAGAGAAGAAGCGGGGCTTCAACTTCCTTCGATTCTGAACCAGAGAGGACCCTCCTTAGATTAAGGAGGGAAGCAAGAGCAAAACGTGCAATCGGTGCTGAAGAGGAGGAGGAACACTTTGAACTAAACATGGAAGGCAACATAGAAAACCAACATGAAGAAGAGGCTCATGACCATGGGGGAGGAGGTAGAGCAAATCATGCTGGGGAGGATAGAAGAGTCTTAGGATCCTATATCAATCCTAATCTGGAAACTGTGGGAGCAGCATTCAGAAGCCCACCATACATGCCAACAATTTTGAGCTAAAACCTCAGCTCATCACTCTTGTGCAGAATAATTGCTCATTTGGAGGAGGTGCTCAAGAAGATCCGAATCAACACTTGACCACCTTCTTGAGGATTTGTGACACAGTGAAGTCCAATGGAGTCCACCAGGATGTCTATAGGCTGCTCTTGTTCCCCTTTTCACTCAGGGACAAGGCATTCAAATGGCTTGAATCCTTTCCAAAAGAAAGCCTGACAAATTAGGAGGAGGTAGTGAATAAGTTTTTGGCAAGGTTTTACCCCCCTCAAAGGATCAATAGGCTGAGAACTGAAGTGCAGACGTTCAGACAGCATGATGGGGAGACACTTTACGAAGCTTGGGAAAGGTTCAAAGACCTAACAAGGAGATGCCCACCAGAGATGTTCAATGAGTGGGTCCAACTTCACATCTTCTATGAAGGTCTTTCCTATGAGTCAAAGAAGGCTGTGGATCATTCATCAGGAGGCTCTTTGAACAAGAAGAAGACCATTAAAGAAGCCATAGATGTCATCGAAACAGTTCCTGAGAATGACTACTTCTATGCCTCTGAAAGAAGTAACACTAGAGGAGTAATGGAGCTGAACCACATGGATGCACTGTTAGCTCAAAACAAGATGATCACCAAGCAGCTAGCTGACCTCACCAAGAAAATGGAGAGGAACCAAGTGGCAGCCATAACTACTTCACCAACAACCCAAGAAGGAATGGATGAAGAGGCAGAGGGTAATCTTGAGCAAGCAAACTACATTGGGAATTCACCTAGACAGAACCATGATCCATACTCCAAAACTTACAACTCTGGATGGAGGAACCATCCAAACTTTGGGTGGGGGAATCAGCAAGATCAAGGCCAAGACCAGAGACGTTACAACTCCAACAACAATGCAGCTCATCAACAATTCACACAGAGGACATATCAACATCCCCACAAAAACACTTCTCCACACCCATATCAAAACCAAAATAACACCTCTACTCCCAATCCACCATCATTTGATGACAAGCTCTCTAAGATTGAAACCTTACTTGAAGGAATATGCCAAGAGATTCAAGAAAACAAAGTGTTCAAAGAGGAGGTGCGAGCCAATATTAAGAACCAAGGAGAGACCATCAAGAAGCTGGAATTCCAAGTGGGATGCTTAGCTGAGAAGATTCCCAAACCTACTGATGGCTTCCCAAGTGATACAGAGAAAAACCCAAGAGGAGAAGCAAAGAAAGTAAGATGGGAAGGTTGCAAAATGATCACTACAAGTGATCAAGAGGATGAAGACAAGCAAAGCAAACTCTCCCAACAGCCTGAAGACAACTCAACAAAGGAGGAGGATAGAGATCACCAAGAACCAGAAATCTCACAACAAGAGTTGCTTAAGCTCTATGCACCATTTCCCCAACTGCTCAATGGTGCTGTGGGGAAGAGAATATACTCAAGGTTCCTATACTTGTTTGCATCTCTGCATGTGAACATACCATTCATCAAGGCCATCCATCAAATGCCTGCATTCATCAAGTATATGAAGGAACTTCTTCCCAGGAAAAGCTCACTCAAAGGAGGCCAAACTATAGTGTTGAACAAGGAATGTAGTGCCCTTATTCAACCTGAGTTGTCTGCAAAAAGAAAAGACCCAAGGAGTTTTCACATCCCCTGTGCCATAGGAGAAACAATGTTCGATAGAGCACTCTGTGATTTCGGGCAAGCATCAACTTACTGCCATTATCCTTGGTAAAGAGGCTGCAAATCAATGAGATAATGCCCACAGATGTGGTCATCAGACTGGCTGACAAGACTCAAAAGCAAGCAATAGGAGTAGTGGAAAATGTGTTGCTAAAGGTTGGGAAATACTTTCTCCCAATAGACTTTGTCATCCTGGACATGGAAGAGAGTCACACTCACCCAATCATATTGGGAAGACCCTTCCTAGCTACAGCTAGAGCACTCATAGATGTGGAGCAAGGAGAACTAATATTGAGGATCTATGATGAATGACTCAGCCTTAATATCTTCAATTTCTCACAAGAAGCAGACCAAGAGCACAAGGAACCAAGCAAAGATCATAATGAGATGTTGAAGGAGGAAGCAAGCACTGAAGCACACCCAACCTATCTGGAGACCCATTTGGTTGATAAACAAGGGAAACAACAACCACCACAGCTCAAGGAAAAGTTGGAAGAACCTAAACCTCTAGAGGGATGTGAAGACAACATCAAAACCCCCTTAGAAGAAGAATTCATCAAGAGTAAGGCAATATCAAAAGATACAAGGAAGAAGGTACCAAGGAGGTGGAGGAATAAAAATATCCCTACGTAAGACTTTTCTCCAGGGGATAGAGTGATCTCAGCTTACTTCCCAAATATCCCCCCTAATCTCCCTACTGTACCATCTCAGTTACCTAAGGTCTTCACAATCAACAGAGTTCTTTCCCTGGAACATGTAGAGATCATTGATACAACCAATGGATACAAGTCCACAGCAAGAGGGGAGGACTTCAAGCATGACCAACCACCCTGATAAGGGAGAAACGTCAAGCTAGTGACACTAAAGAAGCGCTTTATGGGAGGCAACTCATGTTTTATATGATTTTAGAAGATAGTGAATAAGTCAACATTTATGAATTCCAACCCAAACTTGACAAAAACTTGGTGAAAACCTTATTGTGCAGTATATAGTGAGGAAAAAGTTTCGTGTTCAACGCAAACCAAGACGCATGCTAGTCTTGGGAGCTTTGAACAAAAATTTTTCATCACAATGCTCTAAACTAAGTTTGGTATCACCCCAAGGTGCCACCAATGTGCATATAAGGACACACAGTTAGTTAGTTAGTTAGAGTTTATAAATGAACAATCTAAACTTTTCTTTTCTTTGCCGAAAAGTTTCAATTATCTTTGGTTTGATATTATTCTCACCTTTCTTATTTTGTCTTTATAGGGAAAAGAAAAGGAGCATTGATGGGGATTGATTGGACAATTAAATGGGGGAGGTTCGGCCACTTCATGAAGAGAACTACACACTTGTCTCAAGAAGGAACGCATGGGGAAACGTTGCCATGCAACATTGAAAAAAGGATACCCTTGAAGACCGAACCATTCACTCTCATTAAGAGATGATCCTTGTCCTTCCTTCATGCACAACCCCAGCCGTACATCAAGCAACCATTCTTGCAATCCATGATGTACAGAAAACGATCCGACACAAAACTCACCGGCAAGTGTACCGGGTCGCATCAAGTAATAAAAACTCACGGGAGTGAGGTCGATCCCACAGGGATTGAAGGATTGAGCAATTTTAGTTTAGTGGTTGATTTAGTCAAGCGAATCAAGTATTGGTTGAGTGATTTATCATTAACAGAAACTAAATTGCTTGGAATGTAAAGGGAGAGGGGAGAATTGCAGTAAATAAAGAACAGGAAAGTAAAGGGTGATGAATCTTAAAGAACAAGAGATTAAATGACTGAAACTTAAAGTGCAAGAAATGTAAATTGCAGTAACTTAAAGTGCAAGAAATATAAATTGCTTGAATGGAACAGGGAATTGAGGGCTGGGATTTCAGAATTTAAACAACAGAAATTAAACTGCATCAATCAACTAAACAAGAGATGAATTTAAAATAACTAGAATCCAAACAGAGATGGAAATTAATTCTGCAGCAGAGGTTCACAGAAGAACCAGCAAGGAAAATGGGATCTCAGGACTCAAGAGACTAGATAGCCAAGTCTAGATCTCAATTGCCTTCCCAGATCCAAGTTCACAAAGCAATTAACAAGAAATTGAAGAAGAAGCAGTAAAGGAAATGAAATTAAACTCAATTATGCAGAAGAAGATTTAAAGAGATTTTGAATGGAGATTGAGACAGAATTTCCTCAATTCTTCACACCCAAAACTCAAACAAGGAAAATAAAAATGCCCAAGCAAGAACGAGGAAGAAGAGAGATCAATTCTCCTTCCTAATTCTCTGAAATCTCAAAAGTTCCAAAAATAAAGATTCAAAGCTCAAAAGAAAAATCAAAGTTCAAAAGTAAAGTCAAGGGTTTTTTAATTACATCAAACTAGCTCCTATTTATACACTTTCTATTCTTGGATCTTAGGATTTGGATGGGCTTTTGATTTGGTGAAGAAATGAATTTTATTGGATTTTTAATCCAATTTTAGCCCAAAATAGTTTGCTTCCAGGAGGCTGCCCTGCCCTTGTGGAGGGCAGGGTAGAAAATTGATGCTTGTGGCCTTGATGCGAGCGTGGTGGTCGAGTTTGGTGCGCAGGATGCTGCCCTGCCCTCGCGGAGGGCAGGGCAGAAATTTTTGGTGCGCCAGTTTGGTGCCTGTGCGTGCCGCTGGTGCTGCCGAGTGATGCCTTGGTGCGCCAGTTTGGTGCGCTGGCCGTGCCACAACAAAATGCTGCCCTGCCCTTGCGGAGGGCAGGGCAATGTGCCAAGGCTGAAGCTCCGTGTTCGAGACTTGGGCGACGCACACGCTACCTATTTTCCTTGGTTCTCTTGGTACCAAAGTGAGGCTTAATTCCTTGCTTCCTCATGGTGCCGTGTTCGATTCTTGTGGCAAGCATTGGTAGGCTTTTTCCTTTGATTTATTTTCCATGAAGGCCCGATACTGCCCTTGTGGAGGGCAGGGCAAGGTTTTTCTCTTCTTTGATCCAAGGCACAATTTTGTGCTCTGCCCTTGTCGTGGGCAGGGCAGCATTGCCTCTCTTGGCTTGCTTGCTCATGTTGCCCTCCTAGAGGGCAGTGTGCCCTTGTGGAGGGCAATGCTTGCTCCCTCCTTTATGCGCCACGCCTTTTTTTCCTTGGGTCACGCTTTCTTAAGCCACGCTTTCTCTTTTCTTCTTTTCTTCACCTACAATCAACCAAAACAACCACTCAAAGTATCACTAAATTCACAAGGCTTATAAATCAATTAAAATTTAATTAAATTTAGCTTAAACCTCATGAGTTAGCATCAATTTAATGGTAGTTGCTTGATCTAAAGAAGTTATGCATTTTCACTCCAAATCACTTACTTAGGATGCAAGAAAGTGCATAAATATTAATAAAACAAGTGAAATTAGCTTGAAAAATGGGTATATGATGACTTGTCATCAATCCACACCTTCCGATCTCTCATGATCTCCCAATATAAGGGAACCTTAATGCAGCCTCACCCCTCACATTCAAATCCCCACTCTCCAGACTTCATACTTTTAGCGTGCTAAACCCCTTCATCACAATTTGTCCTAGCCAACCCATTCTTCACCTATCCGTATTCTCAAATCACCTCAAAACAGCAACTCAAATTCATGGCATCATCAAGCTTAAAAAGGCAAAATAGAAAGGAACCCATGGAGAGTGTTCCATTCGATGAGAAGAGATTCAAAACTGCCTTTCATGAACATGAATTTGAGCGGATAAGGGTTAGAAAGATATTGCCAGAATTAATCTTTCAAATCAATGCAAATGTGTCACCACAGATTCGGGAGAAAATCGAAGAAAGAGGGTGGCAATTGCTCACAAGTCCAGAGGGGAAGATTAATGGAAACCTCATCAAAGAATTCTATGCAAATGTAGTGAGAGAAGACAAGAGCCTAAGGCCTCAACCTTCAAAAGCTATGTGAGAGGAAAGGAGGTGGACTTCAGCCCAAATGCCATAACAAGAGCTCTTCACCTGAAATCACCTCATTTTGATGAGGCCAACTATTAGGAAAGGATAAGTAAAAGCCCTGACAATGATGAGCTCACAGAGATAGTGACGGACATCTGTGTTATAGCAGCTGATTGGGAGAGGTACGCAGATGGGAGACCTAAGTTCATCAAGAGGGGAGACCTTAGCCCTGAAGCCAAGAGGTGGTTTGAACTCGTAAGGAGGTCCATTCTACCAGCTGCAAATAATTCAGAGGTAAACATCAATCGAGCTACTATGGTGCATTGCTTAGTACAGGGTGGGGAGATCAATGTGCATGAACTCATCGCTGAGGGGATTCAAGATTCAGCTGAGAAGGCTGATTCAGGTGCCAGGCTCTGGTACCCTAGCACCATTCTCAGGTTGTGCAACAAGGCCAAGGTAGTATTTGAGGACAGCAATCCAGACTGGGTGAACCCAGGGAGGCCAGTTACACTCGAGCGATTGGTCTATACCACACCTGCTCAGCAACAAAGAAGGCCACATATAGGAAAGCAAAAAGCCAAGGAAGGAACTCATCAAGAGGAATATCATTAGGAAGAATATCAACAAGAAGAACATCATGACCCAGCCAACCTAAATATGACTCACCTTCTAAGAGCCATTGAAGATTTGGGAATGAGACATATGGAGGGACAAGAGCAAATACTTCACATTCAGTCCAACTGGATGAGACAACAAGAAGAGTGGCAGAAACAACACATGGAGCAGCAACAGGAGCAATATTCCCAACTCACTCAAGCCATCCACCAAGTTACTGAGAGGCAAGAGCGTCAAGATAAATGCCTTCAAGAACTCAACCAGTGGCAACTAGCTCAAATGAAATCATTCAATGAGTTCAATGTGCTGAATGAAGGAAGGCAGTTACATAGGGAGGAGTTCAACGTAAACACTCAGGCCAGGTTGAATTACATGTCCAGCAATATGCATCATCTACATTATGCCATTCCCACATATGATGAGGTCCAAAAAAGGTTTGTTGAACAAGAAGAAAGGAAGGTGAAACAGCAGAAGGACACACTAAAGAAGAAGATGGAAGATGCTGGCTTCTGGAAGAAACTGCTTGGGAAAGGCAAAGAAAGTGGGAGCACAAGCACTCAAGAAAAACACCAAGAGGACAAGCAAGAAGGAGAGCATGGGCAACCACATGAGTAAAAGGTGGTGGAGCTCCTTCTTTGGTCTCTCTTTTTCCATTTTGAAATAAGGAAGATCTTGTATGAAATAGAACATGCTTCTATACTAGTTGAACAACTTTCAATTATGCAATTTAGGTTTTCTGTTGAAAAAGTCTATGCTTGCTAGTCTTTATGCTACTACATCATACCAGTACTTATTGTATGCTTGTCTTTTGAATCAAATGAAAAAGAGAATGTTTATGGTATAAAAGACCAGAGTGGAGTTCATAATATGGAAGTGCATTCATTAGTCTTTGGTGTGATCATAAGTTAGCTAAGTTGGTTCAACCATAAAGTGGGGATGACAACTATCTGGCCTGAATACTATACTTTGAATATACCCATGAGACTAAGTAAATAACAAGATCCTAATAAGAGAAAGGGAAAGAACACTTAAAGTGAAAAACAAAAGAAAAAGAGTAAGCAATAAGGCTAGGCACCAATGGTTTTAATCTTGAGGCATGTGTCTGTGGTGTTCCTGTGTGGGGGATTTACTTGGATGAATAAGCTCTTAGGGGTACCTTATCACTTGGTAACTTGGGTTAACTAACTCGGGATTATCAGCTGAAAGTCCACTATCAAGAGTAACCCTCACTGCAGAGCATTTAGTAACCCAAAGAGGTGCTGGACACCAAGGTCTCAAGAAGGAAAATAAATGAACCAGATGCCTGTGGTGTGTATGTATGGGGGAGAGACTTGAGGGAGTAAGTCCTTAGGGGTGTCTCAACACCTAGCACCTTGAACCAACTGGTTCGGGAGTGTTGGCTGAAAGCTTATCTTAAAGAATTGCCCCCTTACAGAGGACTTAGCTTGAAGAACACAAATAAGCCCTGGAATGACAATAAAAGGATCAATAAAAGTCTCATGGGATGTAAGCAAAGTCAGTGTTTTAGGACATGATAAAGGTCTGAAAGCCAGTAATGGAATGAGCCTAAGTTGCTATGCATGAAACCACCATAAAATCAGTGACATGACTTCCACAAGAATGACTCATTTCTCTTGGCACTCCATTCATCATTCTCTTGTTCCAGTACTTGCTTAGGGACAAGCAAGCTTTAAGTTTGGTGTTGTGATGCCAGGGCATCTTGGCCAGTTTCACTGACCTTTTCTTTACTGTTTTTAGGGTAGTTTCATGCATTTTCTTAGGAAATAAGCTAGTTTTGGGTAGATATTCACTTATACCTTGATTCAAGTATACATTGTGCATTTTACATGATTTCATGAGGATTTTGGATGAGTTTAGTGACAAATTGTCTGTTGCATTACCCATGACTTGGACTAGAACTTTGATGCACTCTATTGCTTGATTTCAGGACCAAAGGAAGCAAGGAAGAACCACTTAGCAGTCACGTTAATCTAATTAACGTTATCACTAACGTGGAATGAGAGGTAACTTGCAAAGTTAATGAGAAAAGTGATTGCCAATAACGCTCTCGAAGCCATCATTGCCCACGTTAAGAGTCACGTTAACTAAGTTAACGTGAACTCTAATGTGAAGAAGGGACTTTGAGCCAACGTTAGTGACACTTAACATTATCACTAACGTTGGCCAATGATCATAAGTGGCCACGTTAGAGTCCACATTAACTTAGTTAACGTGGCCTCTAACATTAAAAGGGGGAAAGAAGCCAACGTTAGTGACACTCAACATTGTCACTAACGTTGGCCTAAGGTGAAATATACCACGTTAACTCCCACGTTAACTTGGTTAACGTGGGAGCTAACGTAAGAGGCAAAGGAGGTCGACAACGTTAGTGACACCCAACATTGTCACTAACGTTGGAAGCACCCACAAAACCCCCAAGGAGCCACGTTAACTTCCACGTTAACTTAGTTAACGTTGAAACTAACGTTGATGAGTGAAAGATGAGCCAACGTTAGTGACACTCTACATTGTCACTAACGTTGGAGATGGCTAAGAATGGCCACGTTAGAAGCCACGTTAACCTAGTTAACGTGGACTCTAACGTGAGACATAGGGGCACACTGGAACGTTAGTGACAATGTTGAGTGTCACTAACATTCTCGAAAGTTGGCAAGCCCACGTTAGAAGCCACGTTAACCTAGTTAACGTGGACTCTAACGTGAGACATAGGGGCACATTGGAACGTTAGTGACAATGTTGAGTGTCACTAACGTTCTCGAAAGTTGGCAAGGCCACGTTAGAAGCCACGTTAACCTAGTTAACGTGGACTTTAGCGTGAGACATAGGGGCACATTGGAACGTTAGTGACAATGTTGAGTGTCACTAGCGTTCTCGAAAGTTGGCAAGGCCACGTTAGAAGCCACGTTAACCTAGTTAACGTGGACTCTAACGTGAGGCAAAGGGGTACATTGGAACGTTAGTGACAATGTTGAGTGTCACTAACATTCTCGAACTCATACTTTCACTAAACGTTAACACCCCTAACGTCCTGAGCTAAAGTCTCTGCCCACTTCACACTTTCTCTCTGCAAGTAAAGCCAAGCCCAAATGAAGAAGAGAACTGCTTCAAACTCAAGATCCAAATGCCCAAGACTTGAAGAGCCAACTAGAAGCTGAGAAGAGAAGTATATATAGGAGTAGTTTTGAATTATTTGGGAGTTCTGGAAGTTAGGAAAATAACACTACTCTCTGTATTTTACTTTCTCTGCTCTTCTAGTTCCATAATTTATTCTCCATCTTTGTTTTCATTTTCTAGAGCTATGAACAACTAAACCCCTTTCATTGGGTTAGGGAGCTCTGTTGTAAATTGATGGATCAATACTAGTTTTCATTATTCTTCTTCTATCTTTTCTCTTGATTTTACTTGAAAGCTTTCGATCTTCATCCAATTGGGTAGTTATCTTGGAAAAGAAACTATTCAAACTTGGATCTCTTTTGAACCTTGAAAGAGGAATGAAGAGATCAAGCTAGAAATGCTTTCTCATGCTGGACCAAATTGGGTTTGGATGGATATGTGACTATAATCCTCTCAATACTTGATTTGGGAAATGCATGTGGTATAATCAGTGACCACACTTCATCTCTTCTCATGAGCAATTGACCAAGGAATTGGCTATTGATCAAGATTTGAGAGATTGAATTGCAAGAAATTGTAATTCAATCAATTAATATTGCCAAGGAGATCAATGAGTGCATTGATTGAGTAAGAGATAAAAATGAACTTGATCCAGAGAATTGCAACATCTCCTGTGCCCAATGAACTCCCCAATTCTGATCTCACCCATTCTCTTTAATTTCTGCGTTTACTTTCATGAGCAAACACCCCATTCCCATTTACAATTCTGCAATTTACTTTAAGTCATTTACTTTCAGCCCTTTAATTCTAGCATTTACTTTGTCTGTCATTTACATTCCCGCCATTTTATTTTCTGCAAATCTCAACCCTATTTCTGAATTCGCTCAACTAGAACATTCTTCTAATTAAAGTTGCTTGATCAATCAATCCCTGTGGGATTCGACCTCACTCTATTGTGTGTTTTTACTTGACGACAAATTCGGTACACTTGCCGAAGGAAATTTGTTGAGAGACAGTTTCCACCTGCATCAGAAAGGAACAATTGATAGAAGATAACCAAACCACTGCCCAAAATCCCTCTGAGGATAGTAAGAGCCCAAAGAGGAATACTCCTGGCATTTAAACGCCAGAAAGGGGGGAAAAGTTGGCGTTAAATGCCCATTCCTTGCCCAGTTCTTGCGTTCAAATGCCAGAAAAAGGGGAAAAGTTGGCGTTAAATGGCCATTCCTCACCCAATCCTAGCGTTCAATTGCCAATGAGGAATCAGACACCTGAGAGTGCTGATAGTCACCCCTCTAAAAAGGCTTCTCCAACCACCTCTGTAAGGAATAAACCTGCAGCAACTAAGGTTGAAGAATATAAAGCTAAGATGCCTTATCCTCAAAAACTCCGCCAAGCGGAACAGGATAAGCAATTTGCCCGCTTTGCATACTATCTAAGGACTCGTGAAATAAAGATTCTGTTTGCAGAGGCACTTGAGCAAATACCTTCTTATGCTAAGTTCATGAAAGGGATCTTAAGTCATAAGAAGGATTGGAGAGAAACTGAAAAAGTGTTTCTCACTGAAGAATGCAGTGCAGTCATTCTGAAAAGCTTACGAGAAAAGCTTCAAGATCCAGGAAGCTTTATGATACCATGCACATTAGAAGGTGCTTGCACCAAGACAGCCCTATGTGACCTTGGAGAAAGCATCAATCTAATACCTGCATCCACTATCAGAAAGCTTGGATTGACTGAAGAAGTCAAACCAACCCGGATATGTCTACAACTTGCTGATGGCTCTATTAAATATCCATCAGGCATAATTGAGGACATGATTGTCAAGGTTGGGCCATTCGCCTTTCCAACTGACTTTGTAGTGCTGGAAATGGAGGAGCACAAGAGTGCAACTCTCATCTTAGGAAGACCTTTCCTAGCAACTGGACAAACTCTCATTGATGTACAAAAAGGGGAAGTAACCCTGAGAGTCAATGGGGATGAGTTCAAGTTGAATGCTGTCAAAGCTATGCAGCATCCAGACACATCAAATGACTACATGAGCACTGACATTATTGACTCTTTGGTGGAAGAGATCAATATGACTGAAAGTCTAGAATCAGAGCTAGAGGACATCTTCAAGGATGTTCAGCCTGATCAGGAGGAACCAGAGGAAACAAAAGAATTTTTGAAAATTCCTCAGGAAGAGGATAAGCCTCCCAAACCTGAGCTCAAACCACTACCACCATCCCTGAAGTATGCATTTCTGGGAGAGGGTGACACTTTTCCAGTGATCATAAGCTTTGCTTTAAATCTACAGGAAGAGGAAGCACTAATTCAAATGCTAAGGACACACAAGACAGCTCTTGGGTGGTCCATAAGTGATCTTAAGGGCATTAGCCTAGCAAGATGCATGCACAAGATCCTATTGGAGGATAATGCCAAACTAGTGGTTCAACCACAAAGACGGCTAAATCCAGCCATGAAGGAGGTGGTGCAGAAAGAGGTCACTAAATTACTAAAGGCTGGGATTATTTATCCTATTTCTGATAGCCCCTGGGTGAGCCCTGTCCAAGTTGTCCCCAAAAAGGGAGGCATGACAGTGGTTCATAATGAAAAGAATGAACTGGTTCCTACAAGAACAGTTATAGGGTGGCGTATGTGTATTGACTACAGAAGACTCAATATAGCCACCAGAAAGGATCATTTTCCTTTACCATTCATAGACCAAATGCTAGAAAGACTAGCTGGTCATGATTATTACTACTTTTTGGATGGCTATTCAGGTTACAACCAAATTGCAGTAGATCCTCAGGACCAAGAGAAAACAGCATTCACTTGCTCTTCTGGCGTGTTTGCCTACAGAAGAATGCCTTTTGGTCTATGTAATGCACCTGCAACTTTTCAGAGATGTATGCTATCCATCTTCTCTGATATGGTGGAGAAGTTCCTGGAAGTCTTCATGGATGACTTCTCAGTATATGGAGACTTATTCAGCTCCTGTCTTAACCATCTAGCACTTGTCCTGAAAAGGTGCCAAGAGACTAACCTGGTCTTAAACTGGGAGAAATGTCACTTTATGGTGACTGAAGGAATTGTCCTTGGGCACAAAATGTCAAGCAAGGGAATAGAGGTGGATAAAGCAAAGGTAGAGGTAATTGAAAAATTACCACCACCTGCCAATGTTAAGGCAATCAGAAGCTTTCTGGGGCATGCAGGATTCTATAGAAGGTTTACAAAGGATTTCTGAAAAATTGCAAAACCTCTAAGCAACCTGCTAGCTGCTGACACACCATTTGTGTTTGACACACAGTGTCTGCAGGCATTTGAGACCCTGAAAGCCAAGCTGGTCACAGTACCAGTCATCTCTGCACCAGACTGGACATTACCATTCGAACTAATATGTGATGCCAGTGACCATGCCATTGGTGCAGTGTTGGGACAGAGGCATAACAAGCTTCTGCACGTCATTTATTATGCCAGCCGTGTTCTAAATGACGCACAGAATAATTACACAACCACAGAAAAAGAGTTACTTGCAGTGGTCTATGCCATTGACAAGTTTAAATCCTATTTAGTAGGATCAAAAGTGATTGTGTACACTGACCATGCTGCTCTTAAGTACTTACTCACAAAGCAAGATTCAAAACCCAGGCTCATAAGATGGGTGTTGCTTCTGCAAGAGTTTGATATAAAAATAAGAGATAGGAAAGGGACAGAGAACCAAGTGGCTGATCATCTGTCCCGAATAGAACCAGTAGCTGGGGCGTCCCTCCCTTCTACTGAGATCTCTGAGACCTTTCCGGATGAGCAACTCTTTGCCATTCAGGAAGCTCCATGGTTTGCAGACATTGCAAATTATAAAGCTGTGAGGTTCATACCTGATGAGCGGATATTTTATACGCTTTTTGGGGGTAATTTCATGTAGATTTTAGCATGTTTCAGTTAGTTTTTAGTAGAATAATATTCGTTTTTAGGCAAAAATCATATTTCTGGACTTTACTATGAGTGTGTGTATTTTTCTGTGATTTCAGGTATTTTCTGGCTGAAATTGAGGGAGTTGAGCAAAAATCTGACTTAGGCTGAAAAAGGACTGCTGATGCTGTTGGATCCTGACCTCCCTGCACTCGAAATGGATTTTGTGGAGCTACAGGAGTCCAATTGGCGCGCTCTCAACGGCGTTGGAAAGTAGACATCCAGGGCTTTCCAGCAATATATAATAGTCCATACTTTGCGCGAAGATAGACGACGAAACTTGGCGTTGAACGCCAAGTTCATGCTGCTGTCTGGAGTTAAACGCCAGAAAAACGTCATGATCCGGAGTTGAACGCCCAAAACACGTCATAACCGGGAGTTTAACGCCAAGAAAGGCCTCTACTCGTGGATAGCTTTATTCTCAGTCCCAGCACACACCAAGTGGGCCCCAGAAGTGGATTTCTGCACCAATTATCTTAGTTTATTCATTTTCTGTAAACCTAGGTCACTAGTTTACTATTTAAACAACTTTTAGAGACTTATCTTGTACCTTATGACATTTTCAGATCTGAATTACATACTTTTGATGGCATGAGTCTCTAAACTCCATTGTTGGGGTGAGGAGCTCTGCAGCGTCTCGATGATTTTATACAATTCCTTTGTTTTCCATTCAAACACGCTTGTTCTTATCCAAGATGTTTATTCGCGCTTAACTGTGGAGAAGGTGATGATCCGTGACACTCATCACCTTCCTCAATCTATGAACGTGTGCCTGACAACCACCTCCGTTCTACATCAGATTGAATGAATATCTCTTAGATTCCCCAACAGAATCTTCGTGGTATAAGCTGGATTGATGGCGGCATTCATGAGAATCCAGAAGGTCTAAACCTTGTCTGTGGTATTCCGATTAGGATTCCGGGATTGAATGACTGTGACGTGCTTCAAACTCCTGAGGACTGGGCGTTAGTGACAGACGCAAAAGGATCAATGGATTCTACTCCAGCCTGATTGAGAACCGACAGATGATTAGCCGTGCTGTGACAGAGCATAGGAACGTTTTCACTGAGAGGATGGGAAGTAGCCACTGACAACGGTGACACCCTACATAGAGCTTGCCATGGAAGGAACCTTGCGTGTGTTGAAGAATTTCAAGGAAGAGTTGAAGTTCAAAGGACAAAGCATCTCCAAAACTCCAACATATTCCCTATTACTGCACAACAAGTAACGCTAGTATTCTCTATTATTCCAACTTACAATTTTAAATACTTTGACTTCTTGCAATTAAATCCAAATAACCTTGTTGACATCCTAACTAAGATTAATAAAATAAATATTGATTGCTTCAAACCAATAATCTCCGTGGGATCGACCCTTACTCACGTAAGGTATTACTTGGACGACCCAGTGCACTTGCTGGTTAGTTGTGCGAATCACAAATTCGTGCACCAAGTTTTTGGCGCCGTTGCCGGGGATTATTGAGTTTGGACAATTGAAGGCTTATTTTATTTCTTAGATTAGGAATAATTTGTTTTTATAGAGTCATTAAATTCTGATAGGATAGTTTACTTTCAAAAATTTCTTTTCAAAAATTATTTTTCTTAATTAATTGTTAATTTTTCGTGAGTTTAGTGTCTTATTTTAAGTTTGGTGTTAATTGCATATTTGATATTTTTCTTTAAATTTTCGAACTTGTGTTCTTTGTTCTTCATTGATCTTCAAGTTGTTCTTGGTTATTTTTCTTGTTTGATCTTGAGTTTTTCTTGTTTTGTGTCTTTTCTTGTTTTTCTTGTGCTTTTTCAAAACATTAACTTTCAAAAATTATACTTTTATCCACAAAAATAATACATCTTTAAAATACATTACATTTTTAACTCAGTTGGTTATAGCGTTGGCTTATGTTCTTGGCAATTGGGCACCAGTTCTTTTGAAAATCTTTTTCAAAAATAATTTTTCTTGATTTAATCAGTGCCAAACTCTAAGTTTGG
This sequence comes from Arachis hypogaea, assembly GCF_003086295.3. NCBI lineage: Eukaryota > Viridiplantae > Streptophyta > Magnoliopsida > Fabales > Fabaceae > Arachis > Arachis hypogaea. Next base: position 40,535,907 of record NC_092045.1, on the reverse strand, counting down.
TGTTTTCTTGTTAACTTTTCTTTAATTTTCGAAAATTTGTCTTGGTTTTCTAAAAATTTTAAGTTTGGTGTTCTTTCTTTTGTTCTTGGTGTTCTTGTGAATCTTCAAGGTGTTCTTGAGTCTTTCTTGTGTCTTGATCTTAAAATTTTTAAGTTTGGTGTTCCTTGGTGTTTTCCCTCCAAAAAAATTTTTCGAAAACAAGGAGCACTAGATCTAAAAATTTTAAGTCTTGTGTCTTTTGTGTGTTTTTCTCTTTCATCATAAAATTCAAAATTCAAAAAAAAAATTTATATTTTCTAACTAATATTGATCTACTTTTTCGAAATTTTTTTTTACATAAAATTTTAGATTTTAATTTCAATTTTTTTTCGAAAAAAAATTTTAACTTCTTTTTATATATTTTGTTTTTACTTATTCCATTTTCTTTAAATCAACATATAAATTATCTCTTGTAATCCAATATACAACAATAAGTATGAATGGACAAGACAAGAGGACTCTGGGGTCATATGCTAACCCCACTACTGCTTCATATGGGAGTAGTATCTGTATACCCTCCATTGGAGTTAGTAGCTTTGAGCTGAATCCTCAGCTCATTATCATGGTGCAGCAAAACTGCCAGTATTCTGGTCTTCCACATGAAGAACCTACAGAGTTTCTGGCACAATTTCTGCAAATTGCTGATACAGTACATGATAAGGAAGTAGATCAGGATGTCTACAGATTATTACTGTTTCCATTTGCTGTAAAAGATCAAGCTAAGAGGTGGTTAAATAACCAGCCTAAGAACAGCATAAAAACATGGAAACAGCTGTCAGAAAAATTCCTGAATCACTATTTCCCTCCAAAACGGATGACACAGCTAAGGCTAAGCATCCAAGGCTTCAAACAAGGAGATAATGAATCCCTCTATGATGCCTGGGAGAGATACAGAGAGATGCTAAGAAAATACCCCTCTGAAATGTTTTCAGAATGGGTGCAATTAGACATCTTCTACTATGGGCTTACAGAAAAAGCTCAGATTTCTCTAGACCACTCAGCTGGTGGATCTATACATATGAGAAAAACAATTGAAGAAGCTCAAGAGCTCATTGATACAGTTGCCAGAAATCAGCATCTGTACCTAAGCAGTGAATCTTCCATGAAAGAAGAAGCTAAAACAGTGACTGCAGAACTCAGTCCGGTGGATCAGGCTAATGAAATTAATCAACAATTGGACTTTCTAACTCAGCAGCTAGCCGAATTCAAGGAAATATTACAGGAAACAAGAATGGCTAACAGGAATATGGAAGTGCAATTGAAGCAGACAGAAAAGCAACTGTCAAAACAAATAGCAGAAGAATGCCAAGCAGTTCAATTAAGAAGTGGGAAAACATTAAATACCTCACTTCAAAGCAACAGGAAGCTAAGAAATGAACAGATGGCCAATCAAAATCCCTCTGAGGACAATCAGAGCCCAGAGAGGAATAATGCTGGCGCTGAACGCCCAGCCCATGCTCATTCCTGGCGTTCAACGCCAGAAACAAGCATGGATCTGGCGTTGAACGCCCAAAGGGAACATGGTTCTGGCGTTCAAACGCTAGTAACAAGAAAGGAGGTGGCGTCTAACGCCACCCCAGCTTCCACCCCTGGTATTCAAATGCCAGTGGGGGATCAGTCACATACAAGTGATGATAACAACCCTTCTAAAAAGGCTTCCCAACCCACTTCCGTAGGTAATAAACCTGCAGCAACTAAGGTTGAGGAATACAAAGCCAAAATGCCTTATCCTCAAAAACTCCGCCAAGCGGAACAGGATAAGCAATTTGCCCGCTTTGCAGACTATCTCAGGACTCTTGAAATAAAGATTCTGTTTGCAGAAGCACTTGAGCAAATACCCTCTTATGCTAAGTTCATGAAAGAGATCTTAAGTCATAAGAAGGATTGGAGGGAAACTGAAAAAGTTTACCTCACTGAAGAATGCAGTGCAGTCATTCTGAAAAGCTTACCTGAGAAGCTTAAAGATCCTGGGAGCTTTATGATACCATGCACATTAGAAGGTGTTTGTACCAAGCAAGCTTTATGTGATCTTGGGGCAAGTATCAACCTAATACCTGCATCTACTATCAGAAAGCTTGGTTTAGCTGAAGAAATCAAACCAACCAGGATATGCCTTCAACTTGCTGATGGCTCAATTAAATACCCATCAGGAGTGATTGAAGACATGATTGTCAAGGTTGGGCCATTTGCCTTTCCTACTGACTTTGTAGTGCTGGAAATGGAGGAGCACAAGAGTGCAACTCTCATTCTAGGAAGACCTTTCCTAGCAACTGGCCGAACCCTCATTGATGTCCAAAAAGGGGAAGTAACCTTGAGAGTCAATGAGGAGGAGTTCAAGTTGAATGTTGTTAAAGCCATGCAACATCCAGACACCCCAAATGACTGCATGAGTGTTGATATTATTGACTCTCTGGTAAGAGAGGTCAATATGGCTGAGAGTCTCGAATCAGAGCTAGAGGACATCTTTAAAGATGTTCAGCCTGATCTGGAGGAATCAGAGAGAATAATAGAACCTCTGAAAATCCCTCGAGAAGAGGAGAAACCTCCAAAACCCGAACTCAAACCATTACCACCATCCCTGAAATATGCATTTCTGGGAGAAGGTGAAACCTTTCCTGTAATTATAAGCTCTACCTTAGCGCCACAGGAAGAGGAAGCACTAATTCAAGTGCTAAGGACGCACAAGACAGCTCTTGGGTGGTCCATTAGTGATCTTAAGGGCATTAGCCCAGCCAGATGCATGCACAAAATCTTGCTGGAGGATGACGCCAAGCCAGTGGTTCAACCACAAAGGCGGCTGAATCCAGCTATGAAAGAAGTGGTGCAGAAAGAGGTCACTAAATTACTAGAGGCTGGGATTATTTATCCTATTTCTGACAGCCCCTGGGTGAGCCCTGTCCAAGTTGTCCCTAAGAAGGGTGGCATGACAGTGGTTCATAATGAGAAAAATGAACTGGTTCCTACAAGGACAGTTACAGGGTGGCGTATGTGTATTGATTATAGAAGGCTCAATACAGCCACCAGAAAGGATCATTTTCCTTTACCATTCATAGACCAGATGCTAGAAAGACTAGCAGGTCATGAATACTACTGCTTCCTGGATGGATATTCAGGTTATAATCAAATTGCAGTAGATCCCCAGGATCAGGAGAAAACGGCATTCACATGCCCATCTGGAGTATTTGCATACAGGAGGATGCCATTTGGCCTGTGCAATGCACCTGCAACCTTTCAGAGGTGCATGCTCTCAATTTTCTCTGATATGGTGGAAAAATTCCTGGAAGTCTTCATGGATGACTTCTCAGTATTTGGAGACCCATTTAGCTCCTGCCTTAACCATTTAGCACTTGTTCTGAAAAGATGCCAAGAGACTAACCTGGTTTTAAACTGGGAAAAATGTCACTTTATGGTGACTGAAGGAATTGTCCTTGGGCACAAAATTTTGAACAAGGGAATAGAGGTGGATCAAGCTAAGGTAGAAGTAATTGAAAAATTACCAGCACCTGCTAATGTCAAGGCAATCAGAAGCTTTCTGGGGCATGCAGGATTCTATAGGAGGTTCATAAAGGATTTTTCAAAAATTGCCAAACCTCTGAACAACCTGCTAGCTGCTGACACGCCATTTATCTTTGATAAAGAGTGTCTGCATGCATTTGAGACTCTGAAAGCTAAATTGGTTACTGCACCAATCATCTCTGCACCAGACTGGACATTACCATTTGAATTGATGTGTGATGCCAGTGACCATGCAATTGGTGCAGTGTTGGGACAAAGGCATGACAAGCTTCTGCACGTCATTTACTATGCCAGCCGTGTTCTAAATGATGCACAGAAGAATTACACAACCACAGAAAAAGAGCTACTAGCCGTGGTTTACGCCATTGACAAATTCAGATCCTATTTAGTAGGATCAAAAGTGATTGTGTACATTGATCATGCTGCTCTTAAATATCTACTCACAAAGCAGGATTCAAAACCCAGACTCATCAGATGGGTGTTGCTTCTGCAAGAGTTTGATATAGAAATAAGAGACAGAAAAGGGACAGAGAATTAAGTGGCAGATCACCTGTCCCGAATAGAACCAGTAAAAGGGACGTCCCTCCCTCTCACTGAGATCTCTGAAACCTTTCCGGATGAGCACCTGTTTGCCATCCAGGAAGTGCCATGGTTTGCAGATATTGCAAACTACAAGGCAGTAAGATTCATACCCAAAGAGTACAGTAGGGTGCAATCAAAGAAATTAATCACAGATGCAAAGTACTATCTTTGGGATGAACCATATCTCTTTAAGAGATGTGCAGACGGAGTAATCCGTAGATGTGTGTCTAAAGAAGAAGCACAGAAGATCCTTTGGCATTGCCATGGATCACAGTATGGAGGACTTTTTGGAAGTGAACGAACAGCCACAAGAGTCCTCCAAAGTGGCTTCTACTGGCCTACTCTCTATAAAGATTCCCGAGCGTTTGTGCTTAACTGTGATAGTTGCCAAAGATCAGGCAACCTGCCTCACAGTTATGCCATGCCTCAACAAGGAATCTTGGAGATTGAGTTGTTTGATGTATGGGGCATTGACTTCATGGGACCTTTCCCACCATCATACCCAAACACTTATATTCTGGTGGCAGTGGATTATGTATCCAAATGGGTGGAGGCTATTGCAACACCCACTAATGACACTAAAACAGTGTTAAAATTCCTCCAGAAACATATCTTCAGCAGATTTGGTATCCCTAGAGTGTTAATCAGTGATGGGGGCACTCATTTCTGTAATAAACAGCTTTACTCTGCTCTGGTACGTTATGGAGTCAACCACAGGGTGGCTACTCCATATCACCCACAAACTAATGGGCAAGCTGAAGTCTCAAATAGAGAACTTAAAAGAATCCTGGAATGGACTGTAATTAACCGTAGAAAGGATTGGGCAAGAAGCTTGGATGATGCTCTGTGGGCATACAGAACAGCATTCAAGACCCCCATAGGGACCTCTCCATACCAGCTCGTGTATGGAAAGGCGTGTCACTTGCCAGTGGAACTGGAACACAAGGCCTACTGGGTAACCAGATTCCTGAACCTTGATGCCAAGTTAGCTGGAGAAAGACGATTGCTCCAGTTAAATGTGCTAGAGGAATTTAGACTCAATGCTTTCGAGAATGCAAAAATCTACAAAGAGAAAGCAAAAAGGTGGCATGATAAGAAATTGTCATCCAGAGTCTTTGAGCCAGGACAGAAAGTTCTGCTATTTAATTCAAGGCTCAAATTATTCCCTGGGAAACTAAAATCCCGGTGGAGAGGTCCATATGTAATCACAAGCGTATCACCATATGGATACATAGAACTTCAGGATAGTGACTCTAACAAAAAGTTCATTGTTAATGGACAAAGAGTTAAACACTATCTTGAAGGTAATTTCGAGCGAGAATGCTCAAGACTGAGACTTAATTGAAGATCAGTGATAGTCCAGCTAATGACATTAAAGAAGCGCTTGCTGGGAGGCAACTGGTGGAGGAAATTGTGATACTCACAATATTGTATTCTTTATTTTATATGGAATTATTCTTGTGGCTCTTTGCTATATGTGGTCACAACTCCGTTCAACTAACCAGCAAGTGTACTGGGTCGTCCAAGTAATAAACCTTACGTGAGTAAGGGTCGATCCCACAGAGATTGTTGGTATGAAGCAAGCTATGGTCACCTTGTAAATCTCAGTCAGGCAGATTAAAATGGTTTATGGGTTTTTGAAAATAGAAATAAGAGAATAGATTATAAAAAGGATAGAAGACTTATGCAGATTCATTGGTGGGAATTTCAGATAAGCGAATGGAGATGCTGTATGGCTCAAGGACGCCTGCTCTCCTACTGCTTCTACTCAATCCTTCTTACTCCTTTCCATGGCAAGCTTTGTATAGGGGTTCACCATCAGCTGTGGCTACTTTCAATCCTCTCAGGAAAATGATCCTATGCGGCTGTCACTCGCACGGCTAATCGTCTGGAGGCATCACCCATGGTTGATGGCTACATCCCATCCTCGCAGTGAAAACTAATGCTCACGCACTCTGTCACAGTACGGCTAATCACTGGTTGGTTCCCGCGCCTACTGGAATAGAATCCCCTGATTCTTTTGCGTCTGTCACTAACGCCCAGCACTTGCAAGTTTGAAGCACGTCACAGTCATTCATTACCGGAATCCTACTCGGAATACCACAGACAAGGTGAGACTTTCCGGATTCCCAGGATCCTACTCGAAATACCACAGACAAGGTGAGACTTTCCGGATCCTCATAAATGCCGCCATCTATCTAGCTTATACCACGAAGATTCTGTTGGGGAATCTAAGAGATACGCATTCAAGCTCTGTTGCATGTAGAACGGAAGTGGTTGTCAATCACGCGCGTTCATAAGTGAGAATGATAATGAGGGTTACTTATCATCACATTCATCATGTTCTTGGGTACGAATGAATATCTTGGAATAAGAATAAGAGAGATTTGAATAAAAGAAAATAGAATTGCATTAATACTTGAGGTACAGCAGAGCTCCACACCCTTAATCTATGGTGTGCAGAAACTCCACCGTTGAAAATACATAAGTAAAAGAGGTTCAGGCATGGCCGAATGGCCAGCCCCCCCTAACGTGATCAATAGTCTCCTAGGGTGAAGAATAAAACAAAACTGAGACCAAAGATGTCTAATACAATAGATAAATGTCCTATATATACTAGACTAGCTACTAGGGTTTACATGAGTAAGTAAATGATGCATAAATTCACTTCCGGGGCCCACTTGGTGTATGCTTGGGCTGAGCTTGATCAATCCACGAGCTGAGGCTTTACTTGGAGTTGAACTCTGAGTTATGACGTGTTTTGGGCGTTCAACTCCGGATCATGACGTTTTTCTGGCGTTTAACTCCAGACAGCAGCATGAACTTGGCGTTCAACGCCAAGTTACGTCGTCATTCTTCGAATAAAGTATGGACTATTATATATTTCTGGAAAGCCCTGGATGTCTACTTCCCAACGCCGTTGAGAGCGCGCCAATTTGAGTTCTGTAGCTCCAGAAAATCCATTTTGAGTGCAGGGAGGTCAGATTCCAACAGCATCAGCAGTCCTTTTGTCAGCCTTCTTCAGAGTTTTGCTCAAATCCCTCAATTTCAGTCAGAATTTACCTGAAATCACAGAAAAACACACAAACTCATAGTAAAGTCCAGAAATGTGAATTTAACATAAAAACTAATGAAAACATCCCTAAAAGTAGCTTGAACTTACTAAAAACTATATGAAAACAATGCCAAAAAGCGTATAAATTATCCGCTCATCACAACACCAAACTTAAATTGTTGCTTGTCCCCAAGCAACTGAAAATCAAAATAGGATAAAAGAAGAGAATATACTATAAATTCTAGAATATCAATGAATATTAATTTAATTAGATGAGCGGGACTTGTAGCTTTTTGCTTCTGAACAGTTTTGGCATCTCACTTTCTCCTTTGTAGTTTAGAGTGATTGGCTTCTCTAGGAACTTAGAATTTCGGATAGTGTTATTGACTTTCCTAGTTAAGCATGTTGATTCTTGAACACAGCTACTTATGAGTCTTGGCCGTGGCCCTAAGCACTTTGTTTTCCAGTATTACCACCGGATACACAAATGCCACAGACACATAACTGGGTGAACCTTTTCAGATTGTGACTCAGCTTTGCTAGAGCCCCAGTTAGTGGTGTCCAGAGCTCTTAAGCACACTCTTTTGCCTTGGATCACGACTTTAACCACTTAGTCTCAAGCTTTTCACTTGGACCTTCATGACACAAGCACATGGTTAGGGACAGCTTGATTTAGCCGCTTAGGCCTGGATTTAGTTTCCATAGGCCCTCCTATCCATTGATGCTCAAAGCCTTGGATCCTTGCCACCCTTGCCTTTTGGTTTTAAGGGCTATTGGCTTTTTCTGCTTGCTTTTTCTTTTTCTTTCTAATTTTTTTTTTCGCCATTTTTTTTTTCGTAGGCTTTCTTCTTCACTGCATTTTCTTGCTTCAAGAATCAATTCATGAATTTTTCAGTTCATCAATAACATTTCTCTTTGTTCATCATTCTTTCAAGAGCCAACAATTTTAACACTCATAAACAACAATATCAAAAGACATATGCACTGTTCAAGCATTCATTTAGAAAACAAAAAGTATTGCCACCACATCAATATAATTAAATTAAATTCAAGGATAAATTCGAAATTCATGTACTTCTTGTTCTTTTGAATTAAAACATTTTTCATTTAAGAGAGGTGAAAGACTAATGGATTTTTTTCATAGCTTTAAGGCATGGTTACATACTAATGATCATGAAGTAGAGACACAAAACATAGATAAACACAATACTAAAAACCGAAAACATAAAGAAATAAAGAACAAGGAATGAATCCACCTTTAGTGGCGTCTTCTTCTTGAAGGACCAACAATGTCCTTAAGCTCTTCTATGTCCCTTCCTTGCCTTTGTTGCTCCTCCCTCATTGCTTTTTGATCTTCTCTTATTTCTTGGAGAATGATGGAGTGCTCATGATGTTCCACCCTTAATTGTTCAACATTATGGCTCAAATCTTCTAAGGAGGTATTGAGTTGCTCCCAATAGTTGTTGGGAGGAAAGTGCATTCCTTGAGGCATTTATTGATGATGAACTTCCTCATGTTCTTCTTGAGGGCCGTGAGGAACTTCTCTTGTTTGCTCCATCCTTTTCTTGGTGATGGGCTTGTCTTCTTCAATGGAGACATCTCCATCTATGATAACTCCAGCTGAGTAACATAGATGGCAAATAAGGTGAGGGAAGGCTAGCCGTGCCATGGGTGAGGACTTGTCGGCTATTTTATAGAGTTCATTGGAGATGACCTCATGAACTTCCACTTCCTCTCCAATCATGATGCTATGGATCATGATGGCCCGATCCACAGTAACTTCAGATCGGTTGCTAGTAGGAATGATGGATCTTTGGATGAACTCCAACCATCCTCTAGCCACAGGCTTGAGATCCAGTCTTCTCAGTTGGACTGGCTTGCCTTTGGAGTCTATTCTCCACTGAGCTCCTTCCACACATATGTCCATAAGGACTTGGTCCAATCTTTGGTTAAAGTTGACCCTTCTAGTGTAGGGGCGTTCATCACCTTGCATCATGGGTAAGTGAAAGGCCAACCTCACATTTTCCGGACTAAAATCTAAGTATTTCCCCCGAACCATTGTGATATAGTTCTTTGGATTCGGGTTCATACTTTGATCATGGTTCCTAGTGATCCATGCATTGGCATAGAACTCTTGAACCATCAATATTCCGACTTGTTGCATGGGGTTGGTTATGCCTTCCCACCCTCTTCTTTGAATTTCATGTCGGATTTCCGGATACTCATTCTTTTTGAGCTTGAAAGGGACCTCGGGGATCACCTTCTTCTTTGCCACAACATCATAGAAGTGGTCTTGATGGCTCTTGGAGATGAATCTCTCCTTCTCCCATGACTCGGAGGTGGAAGCTTTTGTCTTCCCTTTCCCTTTTCTAGAGGATACTCCGGCCTTAGGTGCCATTGATGGTAATGGAAAAACAAAAAGCTTATGCTTTTACCACACCAAACTTAAAATCTTGCTCGCCCTCGAGCAAGAAAGAAAAGAAAAGTAGAAGAAGAAGAAGAGAATAGGGAAGAGAGGGAGAAGAGGTGGTTCGGCTATGTGGGGGAATGTGGGTTTGTGATGTGTGAAAATGAAGAAGAGTGGAAGGGTATTTATAGGGAGAGGGGAGGGTAAAGGTTCGGCCAATTTGGGTGGGAATGGGTGAGAAATTTGATTTTGAATTTTATGGAGGTAGGTGGGGTTTATGGGGAAGAGGGGGTTGATGTGAATGGTGAATGGGGTAATTGGGAAGAGGAATTGAGGTGATTGGTGAAGGTTTTTGGGAGGTGTGATATGGGGAAGAGTGAAATGAGACTTGGATTAGGAGAGTGTGATTAGGATTAAAAGAAAAGGTAGGTGGGGATCCTGTGGGGTCCACAGATCCTTAGGTGGGGATCTTGTGGGGTCCACAGATCCTGAGGTGGGGATCCTGTGGGGTCCACAGATCCTGAGGTGAAAAGAAATACCATTCCTTCACCATATAGGCATGTAAAATGCCTTCATGCATCATTTTGGCGTTCAAACGCCCATTGGTGCATGTTCTGGGCGTTCAACGCCCATGTAATGCATGTTTCTAGCGTTGAACGCCAGTTTCATGCTTGTTTCTGGCGTTCAGCGCCAGTTTGTCCTCTGTGTGCACATTCCTGGCGTTAAACGGCAGGTTGTTGCTTGTTTCTGGCGTTCAGCGCCAGAATGGTGCTCTGTTCTGGCGTTGAACGCCAGCCAGATGCATCTTACTGGCGTTGAACGCCAGTCTGCGCTGCCTCCAGGGTGAACAATTTTTTTCTTCTGTTTTTGACTCTGTTTTTAATTTTTTTTGATTTTTTCGTGACTCCTCATGATCATGTACCTAATTAAACACAAAAATAACAAAGAAACAAAATAAAACAAAATAAAATTAGATAAATAAAATTGGGTTGCCTCCCAACAAGCGCTTCTTTAATGTCAATAGCTTGACAGTGGCTCTCATGGAGCCACAAAGTGATCAGGTCAATGTTAGTGTGGTCCCAACACCAAACTTAGAGTTTGGATATGGGGTCTGAACACCAAACTTAGAGTTTGACTGTGTGGGCTCTTCTTGACCTTGAACTGAGAGAAGCTCTTCATGCTTACTCTCTTTTGTCACAGAGGGATGGCCATGTGCCTTAAACACAAGGTAGTCCCCATTCAAATGAAGGACTAACTCACCTCTGTTGACATCTATCACAGCTTCTGCTGTGGCTAGGAAAGGTCTTCCTAGGATGATGCATTCATCATCTTCCTTCCTAGTGTCTAGGATTATGAAATCAGCAGGGATGTAAAGGCCTTCAACCTTTACTAGCACGTCTTCTACTATTCCATAAGCTTGTCTTACTGACTTGTCTGCCAATTGTAATGAGAACAAGGCAGGTTGTACCTCAATGATCCCCAGTTTCTCCATTACAGAGAGTGGCATAAGATTTATCCCTGACCCAAGATCACATAGAGCTTTTTCAAAGCTCATGGTGCCTATGGTACAAGGTATTAGGAACTTGCCAGGATCTTGTTTCTTTTGAGGTAGAGTTCTCTGAATCCAAGTATCTAGTTCACTAATGAGCAAGGGAGGTTCACTTTCCCAAGTCTCATTACCAAACAGCTTGGCATTCAGCTTCATGATAGCTCCTAAATATTGAGCAACTTGCTCTCCAGTCACATCTTCATCCTCTTCAGAGGAAGAATAGTCTTCAGAGCTCATGAATGGCAGAAGGAGATTTAATGGAATCTCTATGGTCTCTAGATGAGCATCAGATTCCTCTGGATCCTTAATAGGAAACTCCTTCTTGCTTGAAGGATGTCCCAAGAGGTCTTCCTCACTAGGATTTTCGTCCTCCTCCTCCCTTGTGCATTCGGCCATGTTGAGTATATCAATGGCCTTGCACTCTCCTTTTGGATTCTCTTCTGTATTGCTTGGGAGAATACTGGGAGGAGTTTCAATGACTTTCTTACTCAGCTGGCCCACTTGTGCCTCCAGATTTCTAATGGAGGATCTTGTTTCATTCATGAAACTGAAAGTGTCCTTTGACAGATCAGAGACTATATTGGCTAAATTAGAATTGTTTTGTTCAGAATTCTCTGTCTGTTGCTGAGAAGATGATGGATATGGCTTACTATTGTTCATCCTATTGCGTCCACCATTGTTAAAGCCTTGTTGAGGCTTTTGTTGATCCTTCCAGGAGAAATTTGGATGATTTCTCCATGATGGATTATAGGTGTCTCCATAAGGTTCACCCATGTAATTAACCTCTGCCATGGCAGGGTTCTCAGGATCATAAGCTTCTTCAGAAGCTGCCTCTCTAGTACTGTTGGATGCATGTTGCAATCCGTTCAGATTTTGAGAGATTATGTTGACCTGTTGAGTCAACATTTTGTTCTGAGCCAATATGGCATTCAGAGCATCAATTTCAAGAACTCCTTTCTTCTGAGGTATCCCATTGTTCACAGAATTCCTCTCAGAGGTATACATGAACTGGTTGTTTGCAACCATGTCAATGAGTTCTTGAGCCTCTTCAGGCGTTTTCTTCAGGTGAATAGATCCACCTGCAGAATGATCCAGTGACATTTTCGAAAATTCAGAGAGACCATAATAGAATATATCTAATATGGTCCGTTCTGAAAACATGTCAGATGGACATCTTTTGGTCAGCTGCTTGTATCTTTCCCAAGCTTCATAGAGGGATTCACCATCTTTTTGCTTGAAGGTTTGAACATCCACTCTCAGCTTGCTCAGCTTTTGAGGAGGAAAGAATTTATCCAAGAAGGCAGTGACCAGCTTATCCCAGGAGTCCAGGCTATCCTTAGGTTGTGAATCCAACCATATTCTAGCTCTGTCTCTTACAGCAAAGGGGAAAAGCATGAGTCTGTAGACTTCAGGATCAACTCCATTCGTCTTTACAGTCTCACAGATCTGCAAGAACTCAGTTAAGAACTGATAGGGATCTTCAGATGGAAGTCCATAAAACTTGCAGTTTTGTTGCATTAAAGCAACTAGTTGAGGCTTAAGCTCAAAGTTATTGGCTCCAATGGCAGGAATGGAGATGCTTCTTCCATCAAACTTGGACGTTGGCTTTGTGAAGTCACCAAGCATTCTCCTTGCATTATTATTATTATTTTCGGCTGCCATGTCCTTCTCTTGTTCGAAAATTTCTGAAAGATTGTTTCTGGATTGTTGTAATTTAGCTTCTCTTAATTTTCTCTTCAGAGTTCTTTCAGGTTCTGGATCAACTTCAACAAGAGTGCCTTTTTCCCTGTTCCTGCTCATATGAAAGAGAAGAAAACAAGAAAAGAAAGAGGAATCCTCTATGTCACAGTATAGAGATTCCTTTATGTTAGTAGAAGAAGAAAGGGGTAGAAGAATCCAAATACAGGGGATATAAGAAGTTCGGATTCTTAGATGAAGAGAGGTGAAGAGAAGTGTTAGTAATTAAATAATTAAATAGAATAAGAGAAGAGAAGAGAAATTTTCGAAAATAATTTTGAAAAAGAGGTTAGTAATTTTCGAAAATTAAAGATAAGATAAGTTTAAAATTAAAATTTAAAACAAAAAGAATTTTTGAAAAAGAGAGGGAGAATTTTCGAAAATTAGAGAGGGAAAAGTAGTTAGGTGGTTTTGAAAAAGATAAGAAACAAACAAAAAGTTAGTTAGTTGATTGAAAGAGATTTGAAATCAAAATTTGAAAAAGATAAGAAGATAAGAAGTTTTGAAATCAAATTTTGAAAAAGATAATGTTTTTGAAAAAGATAAGATAAAAAGATAAAAAGATTTTTAAGAAAAAGATATTTTGAAAAAGATTTAACTTTTAAAATTACTTAACTAACAAGAAACTACAAGATAAGATTCTAGAACTTAAAGATTGAACCTTTCTTAACAAGAAGTAACAAACTTCAAATTTTTGAACCAATCACATTACTTGTTAGTTAATTTTCGAAAATTAGATATAAAAGATAAGAAAAAGATTTTGAAAATATTTTGAAAAAGATTTTTTTGAAATTTTCGAAAATTATAAAAAAAAATGAAAAAGATATGATTTTTGAAAAAGATTTTGAAAAGATAAGATTTTTGAAATTGAAATTTTGACTTGACTTGTGAGAAACAACTAATTTTAAAAATTTTTGACCAAGTCAACCCAAAATTTCAAAAATTTGGAGGAAAATAAGGAAAAGATATTTTTTTGATTTTTTTGAATTTTTAAAAAATGAAAGAGAAAAACAACAAAAATATTCAATGCATGAAATTTTTAGATCAAAACAATGAATGCATGCAAGAATGCTATGAATGTCAAGATGAACACCAAGAACACTTTGAAGATCATGATGAACATCAAGAACATAATTTTGAAAAATTTTTAATGCAAAGAAAACATGCAAGACACCAAACTTAGAAATCTTTAATGCATGGAAAATATGAATGCAAAAGTGCACATGAAAAACAACAAACAACACAAAACAAGAAATCATCAAGATCAAACAAGAAGACTTATCAAGAACAACTTGAAGATCATGAAGAACACTATGAATGCATGAGATTTTCGAAAAATGCAAGAAAAATTTTAAAAGCATGCAATTGACACCAAACTTAAAAATTAACATAAGACTTAAACAAGAAACACAAAATATTTTTGATTTTTATGATTTTATGATTTTTTGTATTTTTATTGATTTTTTTCGAAAATAAAGTTTAGAAAAACGAGAAATAAAAGAAAAATTTTGAAAAAGATTTTTGAAAAGAAAATTACCTAATCTGAGCAACAAGATGAACCGTCAGTTGTCCATACTCGAACAATCCCCGGCAACGGCGCCAGAAACTTGGTGGACGAAATTGTGATACTCACAATATTGTATTCTTTATTTTATATGGAATTATTCTTGGGCTCTTTGCTATGTGTGGTCACAACTCCGTTCAACTAACCAGCAAGTGTACTGGGTCGTCCAAGTAATAAACCTTACGTGAGTAAGGGTCGATCCCACAGAGATTGTTGGTATGAAGCAAGCTATGGTCACCTTGTAAATCTCAGTCAGGCAGATTAAAATGGTTTATGGGTTTTTGAAAATAGAAATAAGAGAATAGATTATAAAAAGGATAGAAGACTTATGCAGATTCATTGGTGGGAATTTCAGATAAGCGAATGGAGATGCTGTATGGCTCAAGGACGCCTACTCTCCTACTGCTTCTACTCAATCCTTCTTACTCCTTTCCATGGCAAGCTTTGTATAGGGGTTCACCATCAGCTGTGGCTACTTTCAATCCTCTCGGGAAAATGATCCTATGCGGCTGTCACTCGCACGGCTAATCGTCTGGAGGCATCACCCATGGTTGATGGCTACATCCCATCCTCGCAGTGAAAACTAATGCTCACGCACTCTGTCACAGTACGGCTAATCACTGGTTGGTTCCCGCGCCTACTGGAATAGAATCCCTTGATTCTTTTGCGTCTGTCACTAACGCCCAGCACTTGCAAGTTTGAAGCACGTCACAGTCATTCATTACCGGAATCCTACTCGGAATACCACAGACAAGGTGAGACTTTCCGGATTCCCAGGACCCTACTCGGAATACCACAGACAAGGTGAGACTTTTCGGATCCTCATAAATTCCGCCATCTATCTAGCTTATACCACGAAGATTCTGTTGGGGAATCTAAGAGATACGCATTCAAGCTCTGTTGCATGTAGAACGGAAGTGGTTGTCAATCACGCGCGTTCATAAGTGAGAATGATAATGAGGGTTACTTATCATCACATTCATCATGTTCTTGGGTACGAATGAATATCTTGGAATAAGAATAAGAGAGATTTGAATAAAAGAAAATAGAATTGCATTAATACTTGAGGTACAGCAGAGCTCCACACCCTTAATCTATGGTGTGCAGAAACTCCACCGTTGAAAATACATAAGTAAAAGAGGTTCAGGCATGGCCAAATGGCCAGCCCCCCAACGTGATCAATAGTCTCCTAGGGTGAAGAATAAAACAAAACTGAGACCAAAGATGTCTAATACAATAGATAAATGTCCTATATATACTAGACTAGCTACTAGGGTTTACATGAGTAAGTAAATGATGCATAAATTCACTTCCGGGGCCCACTTGGTGTATGCTTGGGCTGAGCTTGATCAATCCACGAGCTGAGACTTTACTTGGAGTTGAACTCTGAGTTATGACGTGTTTTGGGCGTTCAACTCCGGATCATGACGTTTTTCTGGCGTTTAACTCCAGACAGCAGCATGAACTTGGCGTTCAACGCCATGTTACGTCGTCATTCTTCGAATAAAGTATGGACTATTATATATTGCTGGAAAGCCCTGGATGTCTACTTTCCAACGCCGTTGAGAGCGCGCCAATTGGAGTTTTGTAGCTCCAGAAAATCCATTTTGAGTGCAGGGAGGTCAGATTCCAACAGCATCAGCAGTCCTTTTGTCAGCCTTCTTCAGAGTTTTGCTCAAATCCCTCAATTTCAGTCAGAATTTACCTGAAATCACAGAAAAACACACAACCTCATAGTAAAGTCCAGAAATGTGAATTTAACATAAAAACTAATGAAAACATCCCTAAAAGTAGCTTGAACTTACTAAAAACTATATAAAAACAATGCCAAAAAGCGTATAAATTATCCGCTCATCAGCAACCCAGCCATTTCATAAGTTTATTTACTAATTAAATAAATTTTCTTTTCTTTACAGGTTTAAGTTCAAGTATCTTCAAAGGTGAAATAGCAATTGGTTGAAGTCATAGAGTTACAGGGAAATTTGGAAGCTCACTGGCGTGAGAAAACCAGTAAGAAACACTTTGGGCGTTAAACGCCCAAAAGAAGCACCCACTGGGCGTTTAACGCCAGTAAGGGTAGCCTTCTGGGCGTTAAACGCCAGAAAGAAGCATCTTCTGGGCGTTAAACGCCAGAAAGATGCACCTTCTGGGCGTTCAGAAAAACGCCCAGTGACAAAGGACTTCCTGGCGTTCAACGCCAGAAAGAAGCACCAGATGGGCGTTGAACGCCCAGGAGAAGCAACTATTGGGCGTTAAACGCCCAAAACATGCATCGTTTGGGCGTTTAACGCCAGGATGGTGGGAGGAGGTAAAACTCGTTTTTCTTTATAATTTTTCTAAATTTTTATGTTTCAATTCATGATTTCTTGCATAAACATGTTTCAAATTGTCATCCCTCAAATCAAATTAGTTTTCTAAAAATCCTAATTTCTAAAATCCCTTTTTCAAAAATATTAAATATATCTTAATCCATAAAGCCAAATGGCTTTCCAATCCAATCCATCATCTTTTCAAATTTGTTTTCAACACATCAATTATTTTTTTAAAATCTTTTTCAAAATTAAATTTCAAATCTATCTTTTAAATTATAATTCATATCTTTTTCTTTTCAAAGTTATATCTTTTTCTGATCATATCTTTTAAAATCATATCTTCTATCTTATCTCTTTCTTATTTTTTCGAAAATTTCCCACCCCCCTCCCTATATACTGTATTCGGCGCCCTCCTCATCTTCACCATCCAACACTTGCTCTCCTTCTATCCCTCTTCTTTCTTCTCTTTTGCTTGAGGACAAGCAAACCTCTAAGTTTGGTGTGTTTTATCCGTGATCACAAAAACATACCCACTAAAGATCATGGCTCCTAAAGGAAAACAACCCAACCCAAGAGGCAAGAAAGAAAGTACTCCAAAGCCACTTTGGAATCAAGGGAAGTTCTTAACTAAAGAACATTCAGACCATTACTACAAGATAATGAGTCACAGATCCGTGATCCCGGAAGTCAGATTTGATCTGAAAGAAGATGAATATCCGGAGATCCAAGAGCAAATTCGAAACAGGAATTGGGAAATTCTGGCCAATCCTGAAACGAAAGTGGGAAGGAACATGGTTCAGGAATTTTATGCTAATCTATGGCAGACAGAAAGGCAAAGAATAATTGGAGCTGCTCTCTTTGACCATCGGACTGTAGTCAGAGGAAAGATCATTCATACCAATTCTGACAAGATCAGGGAGATATTTAAGCTCCCCCAACTGAAAGATGACCCAGACTCCTTTAATAGGAGAATGATGAGGGTCAATAAAGGGCTGGACAAGGTTCTGGAGGACATATGCATCCCTGGAGCCAAGTGGACCACCAGCACGACTGGCATCCCAGTTCAACTCAAAAGGGAAGATCTGAAACCAGTAGCCAAAGGTTGGCTGGATTTCGTAGGGCATTCCATACTGCCCACCAGCAACCGTTCTGAGGTTACTATTAAAAGAGCAGTAATGATTCACTGCATCATGTTGGGAAAAGAAGTGGAAGTCCATCAGCTGATCTCCTGTGAGCTATATAAAATAGCAAACAGGAATTCTAAGGACGCCAAATTGGCTTATCCAAGCCTAATTTCTATGCTTTGCAAAGATGCTGGAGTAAAGATGGGAATAACTGAATATATCCTAATTGAAAGGCCCATTACTGGAACATCAATGGTCAGACAGCAGCAACAAGATGATTCAACCAAGAGGAGAGCACAAGAAGCCCTCCCAGAACTGCCCCAATTCGAATATTGGGAACATCTTGAGGCTTCTATTTCCAGATTACAAGAAGCTATGGACCAAATAAAAGAAGAACAAAATAATCAAAGTAGCATGATTTGCAAACTGCTCAAGGAACAGGAGGAGCAAGGGCGTGATCTAAGGGAGCTGAAGCGCCAAAAATTAATCCTTGAACAACACCCCACAGATTAGAGGAACACCTACTCCTCAAAACAACAGGTTGCTGAGTTCCAATTTTTCTGCTTTAGCTTAGTGATAGTATTATTATAAAAATTCACCTTAGGAGATATTTAGTAGTAATTAGGATGTCTATTTTGATTTTATTTCCAATTAAGCTATAATTTATTTTTCTCATCATCATCAGGCATAAATAAAGTAGTAAATTTTTTTAGAATAAAGAAGTAATCTATATTTTTCGAGTTCTTAATAATAAAAATTATAATTAATCATATGTGGTGGCAATACTTTTTGTTCTCTGAATGAATGCTTGAACAGTGCATAATATGTACTTTGAATTTGATGAATATTGGCTCCTGAAAGGATGAGGAACACGAAAAATATTATTGGTAATCTGAAAAATCATGAAATTGATTCTTGAAGCAAGAAAAAGCAGTCAAAAAAAAAAAAAAAGCCATGAGCTCTAGTTAAGAGTAAAAAGGATCCAAGGCTTTGAGCATCAATGGATAGGAGGGCCTAAGGAAATAAAATCCAGGCCTAAGCGGCTAAACCAAGTTGTCCCTAACCATGTGCTTGTGGCATGCAGGTTCAAGTTGCGAACTTGAGACTGAGTGGTTAAAGTCGTGATCCAAGGCAAACAGAGTGTGCTTAAGAGCTCTGGATACCACTGACTGGGGACTTTAGCAAAGCTAAGTCACAATCTGAAAAGGTTCACCTAGTCATGTGTCTGTGGCATTTATGTATCTGGTGGTAATACTGGAAAACAAAGTGCTTAGGGCCACGGCCAAGACTCATAAAATAACTGTGTTCAAGAATCAACATACTACACTAGGAGAGTCAATAATACTATCTGAATTCTGAGTTCCTAAGGATGCCAATCATTCTGAAATTCAAAAGATACAGGGAGATGCCAAAACTGTTCAGAGACAAAAAGCTACAAGTCCCGCTCATCTAATAAGAGTCTGAGCTTCATTTAAAACTCTGGAATATTATCACTTCTTTATTTCTGTTAAAATCTATTTTATTTATCTAGTTGCTTGAGGACAAGCAACAGTTTAAGTTTGGTGTTCTGATGAGCGGATATTTTATACGCTTTTTGGGGGTAATTTCATGTAGATTTTAGCATGTTTCAGTTAGTTTTTAGTAGAATAATATTAGTTTTTAGGCAAAAATCATATTTCTGGACTTTACTATGAGTGTGTGTATTTTTCTGTGATTTCAGGTATTTTCTGGCTGAAATTGAGGGAGTTGAGCAAAAATCTGACTTAGGCTGAAAAAGGACTGCTGATGCTGTTGGATCCTGACCTCCCTGCACTCGAAATGGATTTTGTGGAGCTACAGGATTCCAATTGGCGCGCTCTCAACGGCGTTGGAAAGTAGACATCCAGGGCTTTCCAGCAATATATAATAGTTCATACTTTGCGTGAAGATAGACGACGAAACTTGGCGTTGAACGCCAAGTTCATGCTGCTGTCTGGAGTTAAACGCCAGAAAAACGTCATGATCCGGAGTTGAACGCCCAAAACACGTCATAACCTGGAGTTTAACGCCAAGAAAGGCCTCTAATCGTGGATAGCTTTATTCTCAGCCCCAGCACACACCAAGTGGGCCCCAGAAGTGGATTTCTGCACCAATTATCTTAGTTTATTCATTTTCTGTAAACCTAGGTCACTAGTTTACTATTTAAACAACTTTTAGAGACTTATCTTGTACCTTATGACATTTTCAGATCTGAATTACATACTTTTGATGGCATGAGTCTCTGAACTCCATTGTTGGGGGTGAGGAGCTCTACAGCGTCTCGATGATTTAATACAATTCCTTTGTTTTCCATTCAAACACGCTTGTTCTTATCCAAGATGTTTATTCGCGCTTAACTGTGGAGAAGGTGATGATCCATGACACTCATCACCTTCCTCAATCTATGAACGTGTGCCTGACAACCACCTCCGTTCTACATCAGATTGAATGAATATCTCTTAGATTCCCCAACAGAATCTTCGTGGTATAAGCTGGATTGATGGCGGCATTCATGAGAATACGGAAAGTCTAAACCTTGTCTGTGGTATTTTGAGTAGGATTCCGGGATTGAATGACTGTGACGTGCTTCAAACTCCTGAGGACTGGGCGTTAGTGACAGACGCAAAAGGATCAATGGATTCTACTCCAGCCTGATTGAGAACCGACAGATGATTAGCCGTGCTGTGACAGAGCATAGGAACGTTTTCACTGAGAGGATGGGAAGTAGCCACTGACAACGGTGACACCCTACATAGAGCTTGCCATGGAAGGAACCTTGCGTGTGTTGAAGGATTTCAAGGAAGAGTTGAAGTTCAAAGGACAAAGCATCTCCAAAACTCCAACATATTCCCTATTACTGCACAACAAGTAACGCTAGTATTCTCTATTATTCCAACTTACAATTTTAAATACTTTGACTTCTTGCAATTAAATCCAAATAACCTTGTTGACATCCTAACTAAGATTAATAAAATAAATATTGATTGCTTCAAACCAATAATCTCCGTGGGATCGACCCTTACTCACGTAAGGTATTACTTGGACGACCCAGTGCACTTGCTGGTTAGTTGTGCGAATCACAAATTCGTGCACCAATACCCCAGGAGTACAGCAGGGTGCAGAGAAAAAAATTAATTTCAGATGCCAAGTACTACTTATGGGATTAACCATATCTCTTTAAGAGGTGTGCAGACGGAATGATCCGCAGATGTGTACCCAGAGAGGAAGCTGATGAGCGGATAATTTGTATGCTTTTTGGCATTGTTTTTAGTATGTTTTTAGTATGATTTAGTTAATTTTTAGTATATTTTTATTAGTTTTTAGTTAAAATTCACTTTTCTGGACTTTACTATGAGTTTGTGTGTTTTTCTGTGATTTCAGGTATTTTCTGGCTGAAATTGAGGGTCCTGAGCAAAAATCTGATTCCGAGACCAAAAAGGACTGCAGATGCTGTTGGATTCTGACCTCCCTGCACTCGAAGCGGATTTTCTGGAGCTACAGAAGCCCAATTGGCGCGCTCTCAACGGCATTGGAAAGTAGACATCCTGGGCTTTCCAGCAATATATAATAGTCCATACTTTGCCCAAGATTTGATGGCCCAAACCGGCGCTCAAAGTCACCTACAGAAATTCCAGCGTTAAACGCCGGAACTGGCATAAAATTTGGGGTTAAACGCCCAAACTGGCATGAGAACTGGCGTTTAACTCCAGAAAAGGTCTCTACACGAAATTCCTTCATTGCTCAGCCCAAGCACACACCAAGTGGGCCCGGAAGTGGATTTTTCTGTCATTTACTCATTTCTGTAAACCTTAGGACACTAGTTTACTATTTATAGGATCTTTTGACATTGTATCACAGAGGGATGCAACTTTTGATGACCTTATGACATCTTTACACGTTTTCTTCCACAGCATGAGTCTCTAAACCCCATGGTTGGGGGTGAGGAGCTCTGCTGTGTCTTGATGGATTAATGCAATTACTACTGTTTCTCATTCAATCATGCTTGCTTCCATTCTAAGATAATACTTGTTCTTAATCCGGATGAATGTGATGATCCGTGACAGTCATCATCATTCTCAATCATGAACGTGTGATTGACAACCACCTCCGTTCTACCTTAGATTAAGTAGTTATCTCTTGGATTCCTTAACCGGAATCTTCGTGGTATAAGCTAGACTGATGGCGGCATTCAAGAGAATCCGGAAGGTCTAAACCTTGTCTGTGGTATTCTGAGTAGGATTCAATGACTGAATGACTGTGACGTGCTTCAATCTCCTGAAGGCGGGGCGTTAGTGACAGACGCAAAAGAATCACTGGATTCTATTCCGGCCTGATTGAGAACCGACAGATGGAATGCCGTGCCGTGACAGGGCATTAGGAATCGTTCCAATGAGAGGATGGGAGGTAGCCATTGACAACGGTGAAACCCTACATACAGCTTGCCATGGAAGGAGACTTGCGTGACTGAAGAAGAAGACAGTAGGAAAGCAGAGATTCAGAAGATGGAGCATCTCCAAACCTCAACCTATTCTCCATTACTGCAAAACAAGTAATCATTTCATGTTCTTTTGCTTTTCACAATCAATCCTGATAATTTCTGATATCCTGACTAAGATTTACAAGATAACCATAGCTTGCTTCAAGCCGACAATCTCTGTGGGATCGACCCTTGCTCACGCAAGGTATTACTTGGACGACCCAGTACACTTGCTGGTTAGTTGTGCGGGATTGCAAAAGTGTTATTGCAATTTCGTGCACCAGAAGCACAAAGGATCCTATGGCATTGCCATGGATCACAGTATGGGGGATATTTCGGAAGTGAGCAAACAGCCACTAAGGTCCTCCAATGCGGCTTCTACTGGCCTACTCTCTATAGGGATGCCCGAGAGTTTGTACGTAACTGTGACAGTTGCCAAAGAGCTGGTAACTTGCCTCATGGATATGCCATGCCTCAACAAGGGATCCTAGAGATTGAATTGTTTGATGTATGGGGTATTGACTTCATGGGTCCATTCCCACCATCATACTCAAACACTTACATTCTGGTGGCAGTGGACTATGTATCTAAATGGGTGGAAGCAATTGCTACACCCACTAACGATACTAAGATCGTGCTAAAATTCCTCCAGAAACACATCTTCAGCAGGTTTGGTGTTCCCAGAGTACTCATCAGTGATGGGGGCACTCATTTCTGCAATAAACAGCTGTACTCTGCTATGGTCCAATATGGAATTAGCCACAAAGTAGCAACTCCATATC
This sequence comes from Arachis hypogaea, assembly GCF_003086295.3. Taxonomy (NCBI): domain Eukaryota; kingdom Viridiplantae; phylum Streptophyta; class Magnoliopsida; order Fabales; family Fabaceae; genus Arachis; species Arachis hypogaea. The sequence continues at coordinate 40,512,745 of NC_092045.1, read as the reverse complement.
ATCCACAGACAAATGGGCAAGCTGAAGTCTCTAACAGAGAGCTAAAAAGAATCCTAGAACGGACTGTAATTGCCCGTAGAAAGGATTGGGCAAAGATCTTGGATGATGCTCTGTGGGCATACAGAATAGCATTCAAGACTCCTATGGGAACCTCTCCATACCAACTTGTGTATGGCAAGGCCTGTCATCTGCCCGTGGAACTGGAACATAAAGCCTACTGGGCAACCAGATTCCTAAACCTGGATGATAAGGTAGCTGGCGAAAAAAGATTACTCCAGCTAAATGAGCTAGATGAATTTAGACTCAGTGCCTTTGAAAATGCAAAAATTTATAAAGAAAAGGCAAAGAAGTGGCATGACAAGAAGTTCTCATCCAGAGTCTTTGAGCCAGGACAAAAAGTTTTGCTCTTCAACTCTAGGCTCAAACATTTCCCAAGAAAACTCAAATCCCGGTGGAGGGGTCCGTATGTGATTACAGGAGTGTCACCATATGGATATGTTGAGCTTCAGGATATTGATTCTAACAAAAAGTTCATTGTTAATGGACAGAGGATCAAACATTATCTTGAAAGCAATTTTGAGCAAGAATGCTCAAAACTGAGGCTTGAATGATTCTCAGTGAAGGTCCAGCTAAAGACAATAAAGAAGCGCTTGCTGGGAGGCAACCCAGTCATTAGCAGGTTATCTGTTTTGTTTAATAAAAGTTTGATACATATTCTCAAAGGGTGACCATCAAAATTGAAGGAATTCACAGAGTTACAGAAGGATTCAGTGCAAAAAGCAGAGAAAAGGAGCTTGCTGGCGAAAAAATGCCAGTAAGGGGTACTCTGGGCGTTTAACGCCAGGTGTGCACCATCCTGGGCGTTTAGCAAAACGCCCAGTGATGAAGGGGTTTCTGGCATTTAACGCCAGCCAGGGTACCTGGCTGGGCGTTAAACGCCCAAATTGGCCAACATTTGGGCGTTAAACGCCAGAATAGATACCATTCTGGGCATTTAACACCAGATAGGTGGGGGACAGAGATTTTGCTTTCCACTTCAAATTTTTTCAAACTTTCCTATTTTGATCCATAATTTTCTACATAAACACACTTCCAAATTTCATCATTCACCTTCAAATTTTCAAAAATTAAAATCATTCTTCAAATTTCATTCAAATCCTTTCCAAATCTTCTTCAAAAACTCAAATATCTCTCAAATTCTTTCCACATCTTCTCAAATCTCCTTCAAAATTTTCGAATTCTCTCCCCTTCCCTTATAAATACACGTTTGGCCATTCCCCTTTCCCCACTATTCGAATTTGCTCTCCGCCTCTCTCTCCTCTTTCCTTTCTTTTTTTGCTTGAGGACAAGAAAACCTCTAAGTTTGGTGTGTTTCTCCGTAATCACTAAGCTAAGGCTCATCAAGATCATGACTCCCAAAGGAAAACAAACCAATTCAAGAGGCAAGAAAGAGAATGCTCCAAAGGACCTTTGGAGTCAAGAGAGGTTCTTAACCAAAGAACATGCAGACCATTACCACAAAATAATGGGTCTAAGGTCAATGATTCTGGAAGTTAAATTTGATCTGAAAGAAGATGAATATCCGGAGATCCAAGAGCAAATTCGAAACAGAGGATGGGAAGTTCTAACCAGTCCTGAGACAAAGGTTGGAAGAAACATGGTTCAGGAATTCTACTCAAATTTGTGGCTGACAGATAAGCAGAGAATGACTGGAACCGCTTTTCATACCTACAGAACCATGGTCGGAGGGAGAATTATTTACTTCCATCTGGACAAAATAAGAGAGGTCTTCAAATTGCCTCAACTACAAGATGATCCTGAATCCTTTAATAGGAGAATGGTGAGAGTAGATAAGGGGTTGGATCAAGTTTTAGAGGACATATGCCTCCCTGGAACCAAATGGATGACCAATTCAAAAGGTGTCCCAAACCAACTCAAGAGGGAAGATCTCAAACCAGTTGCAAGAGGCTGGTTGGATTTTATAGGGCGTTCTATCTTGCCCACTAGTAACCGTTCTGAGGATACTATCAAGAGAGCAGTGATGATTCATTGCATTATGCTGGGAAAAGAAGTCAGAGATTCATCATCTGATTGCTTGTGAGATTTACACAATTGAAAACAAGAACTCCACTGAAGCCAAACTGGCTTACCCAAGCTTAATCTCTTTGCTATGTAAAGATGCTGGGGTGAGGATGGGAGTAGATGAATTCATCCCAATTGAGCACCCAATCACCAAGAGGTCAATGGAAGGACAAATGCAAGATAACTCTATCAAAAGGAGGGTGCAAGAATTCCTCCTTGAACTTCCTGAAATTGACTACTGGACTCGTCTAGAAGCATCTGTTGCCAAGCTGCAAGAAGCTATGGAACAAATTAAGGAAGAACAACAGAATCAAAACTGCATGCTCTACAAATTGCTGAAGGAACAAGAGAAGCAGGGGCGTGAGTTACAGGAGCTGAAGCGCCAGAAGCTCTCCTTTGAAGGGTCAAATACCCCACAAGTTGAGGGAGCATCCACTTCTCAAGATCAAGGTTGTTGAGTCCTAACTCTATGATAATCTCTATCATTAGGAGTCTATTTTAGAGTGATTTAAAATTTTGTCCTCTATTACTATTAGTCTTATCTTATATCTATTTTTTTAGTCTTGTTCTTAATTCATGATTAATAAAATTTAAGGTTCATGTCTTAAAACTATAAATGTCCTATGAATCCATCACCTTTCTTAAATGAAAAATGCTCTAATCACAAAAGAAGAAGAAGTACATGATTTCGAATTCATCTCTGAAACTAGTTGAATTAGTTTGATGTGGTGACAATAATTTTTGTTTTTTGAATGAATGCTTGAACAGTGCATATATCTTTTGAATTTGTTGATTAAAGAATGTAATCTTGTTGGCTCTTGAAAGAATGATGGAAAAGGAGAAATGTTATTGAGGATCTGAAAAATCATCAAATTGATTCTTGAAGCAAGAAAAAGCAGTCAAAAAAAAAATTTTTTTAAGTGATCCAAGGCAAAAAGAGTGTGCTTAAGAACCCTGGACACCTCTGATTGGGGACTCTAGCAAAGCTGAGTCACAATCTGAAAAGGTTCACCCAGTCATGTGTCTGTGGCATGAATGTTTCCGGTGGTAATACTGGAAGACAGAGTGCTTTGGGCTACAGCCAAGACTCATAAATTAGCTATGTTCAAGAATCATCATACTTAACTAGGAGAATCAATAACACTATCTGAGTTCTGAGTTCCTATAGATGCCAATCATTCTAAACTTCAAAGGATAAAGTGAGATGCCAAAACTATTCAGAAGCAAAAAGCTACTAGTCCCGCTCATCTAATTGGAACTAAGTTTCTTTGATATTTTGGAGTCTATAGTATATTCTCTTCTGCTTGGGGACAAGCAACAATTTAAGTTTGGTGTTGTGATGAGCGGATAATTTATACGCTTTTTAGCATTATTTTTAGTATGTTTTTAGTATATTTTAGTTAGTTTTTATTACATTTTTATTAGTTTTTAGTTAAAATTCACTTTTCTGGATTTTACTATGAGTTTGTGTGTTTTTCTGTGATTTCAGGTATTTTCTGGCTGAAATTGAGGGACCTGAGCAAAAATCTGATTCAGAGGCTGAAAAGGACTGCAGATGTTGTTGGATTCTGACCTCCCTTCACTCAAAATGGATTTTCTTGAGCTACAGATGCCCAATTGACGCGCTCTCAATTGCGTTGGAAAGTAGACATCCTGGGCTTTCCAGTAATGTATAATAGTCCATACTTTGCCCGAGATTTGATGGTCCAAACCGGCGTTGCAAATCCGCTTCAGAATTCCCGGCGTTTAACGCCGGAACTGGCACAAAAATTGGAGTTAAACGCCCAAACTGGAATAAAAGCTGGCGTTTAACTCCAGAAAAAGTCTCTACACATGAAAGCTTCAATGCTCAGCCCAAGCACACACCAAGTGGACCCCAGAAGTGGATTTTTACGTCATTTACTCAATTTTGTATACCCTAGGTTACTAGGTCACTATTAATAGGACCTTTTGATATTGTATCTCTACCTCATGACACATTACACGTTTCTCATTGTATCTTCTACGGCATGAGTCTCTAAACCCCATGGTTGGGGGTGAGGAGCTCTGCTGTGTCTCGATGGATTAATGCAATTACTACTGTTTTTCATTCAATCATGCTTGCTTCTATTCTAAGATATCACTTGTTCCTAAACCTGATGAATGTGATGATCCGTGACACTTATCATCATTCTCACCTATGAACGTGTTCCTGACAACCACCTCCGTTATACCTTAGATTGAGTAGATATCTCTTGGATTCCTTAATCAGAATCTTCGTGGTATAAGCTAGAATTGATGGCGGCATTCAAGAGAATCCGGAAGGTCTAAACCTTGTCTGTGGTATTCTGAGTAGGATTCAAGGATTGAATGACTGTGACGAGCTTCAAACTCCTGAGGGATGGGCGTTAGTGACAGACGCAAAAGAATCACTGGATTCTATTCCAACCCGATTGAGAACCAACAGATGATTAGCCATGCTGTAACAGAGCGCGTTGAACATTTTCACTGAGAGGATGGGAGGTAGCCATTGACAATGGTGAAACCCTACATACAGCTTGCCATGGAAGGAGCCTTGCATGCTTGAAGAAGAAGACAATAGAAAAGTAGAGATTCAGAAGATAGAGCATCTCTAATACCTCAACCTGTTCTCCATTACTGCAAAACAAGTATTTATTTCATGTTCTTCTACTTTTCACACTTAAACCTGAGAATTATTGATATCCTGACTAAGAGTTACAAGATAACCATAGCTTGCTTCAAGCCAACAATCTCCGTGGGATCGACCCTTACTCACGTAAGGTATTACTTGGACGACCCAGTGCACTTGCTGGTTAGTTATGCGGGATTGCAAAACTGTGATTGCAATTTCGTGCACCACTACCTAACCACCTAGAATCCACTACAACATGCATATCTAACTAGCCTAATGATGAACATAAACAGAAAAATATGCAATTAACTAGGAATTGAAAGAAGAATGGTGTTCGATGGAACCTGGTAGGTGTGGGAAAGAAAGTGGGGCAGAGAGATGGCGTCGGGATGGTGGTGGTGGCTGACGCGGTGGTTGAGGGTGGCGCAGTGGGCGTGGTGGTCGCGGGAGGGGGGGGGGGTAAGAGTGGTGGAGGGGAGAAGAAGAAAGAGAGGGAAAAGAGAGAAGGGGGTTATGGTGGGGTCTGGGTGGTCGTCGGAGGTGCGGCGGCGAAGGACAGAGAGAGAGGGGCTGGTTGCAGGGAAGAGGAAGAAGAAAGGGGTTGGGGGCGCGCGATGGGTAGGGTTCGCGTCACAAGAGATTAATAATTTGCAATCCACGCAATCGCGTGGAGCATGCGGTCGCGTGGCTGGTGTGTAATGGGGTTGACGTGGATACGTGGTTGATGCAATCGCGTGGGTTGGGTGTAAGATAGGTGACGCGGACATGTGAAGTACGCGACCGCGTCGCCGGAATTTGTGCTAGACGCACGATTCCGGCGTCATTTTAGCGCAACTCTCTGTTTGATATAGGGGGTCAAAATATCCGCGCAACGCGATCGCGTCGCTCACGCTTTCGCGTCGGATGGTTGTTGTGTAAGTGACACGTTTGCGTCAGGGACGCGCACGCGTGGGTGTTTTATGCTAAACGCACACTAGCCGCACGATTCCAGCCCAACTTTCTGGGCATTGGATCTTTACGCCGATATCCAGATCACGCGTTCGCGTGAGTGATGCGAACGCGTGGCAGGTATTTTCCGCAAATGACGCGATCGCGTTAGGCACGCGATCGCGTGGAACAATTTTGAGCCAAAGGCATACCTCCAGCCTTGCTTCAGCATAACTCTCTGTTCACCTTCCTTTTCTTTTACTGCACGTGTGACGCGGACGCGTCAGCGACGCTGTCGCATCGCGTGCTCTCTCTTCTTCTCTCTTTTTTTATGTAGTATGCAGAATGCAAAATGCAGTGAATGTCATGCAAAAACTTCAGGTTCAAACAAAATTCAAAAATAGAGCAAAATAGAGGGGGAACGATTATACCATGGTGTGTTGTCTCCCACCTAGCACTTTTAGTTAAAGTCATTAAGTTGGACATTTGATGAGCTTCCTGCTATGGTGGCTTGTGCTTGAATTCGTCCAAAAATCTCCACCCGTGTTTGGAATTCCAACAGCCTCTGGGCTCCCAAACGAGGCATGTAAAGCCCTTAGGTGAGTTCAAACAGGCTTCAAGGCTCCCGGTGTGTTAAATGTCAGAACAGACTCCAGGATCCCAAACTTTTCTTCTATACCCGTCTTTGTCTTGATCTACATTTTTCCAGCTAGGTGGTGAGTAGTCTGAATTCTCACTGCAGTGACCAAACAACTTCCAAGATCCTTTCAATTGAGCTTGACACCAATTCTTGCACCTCAAATTGGAGTGTGAAACCTTAGTGAATCTTGCATACCAGCTCTGAGTGCGAGTCATTTCCCGTTTGCTTCTAAAGCCGCAAAGAGCTCTAAGCTGGCCATCTGTCTCAAGTAAACCATATTCAAGTGGAAAAGTAAAGATGAAAGTTAAGGATTTTACCCACTTGAAGTTCGTATTGAGTGGTAATGGCCGTGAGATAGGTGTTTCCGGTGGTTCTGCAAGCTCTACTTCCTTGTGGTCTACTATGAATTCCTCCACTTCTTGGCAAATTTCTTCCACTTCAACCATGTCTTGATCAAGGTCACCGATATCTTTTTCATCACTCGATTCATAATTAGGAGGTTGAGAGAAGTTGACCTCTGCATCATCTTTGTATTCACTTGGGGAAGATTCTTCTATCTCAAAGAATTCACTTGCGGATGCAAGAGCATTACTAGGAGAACTTGAGTGGTGACTATCATCATCAAGAAAACTTGAGTCTTGGGTCATTTCGTCCAGTTCCTCATAAGATACCTGCCTTGGGGATTGTGCACTATCATCCTTAGCATTAATTGTAACGTCCTTGACAGAATTCTCTACAAATCTGGATTCCTGCGGAGGTTCAGCATCTCCTAAATCTTCAACCAACTCTTCTTCTTCTACAATGACAGCATCCTCTACTTGTTCCAGTACGAAATTATGCTCAATGCTGTCCATTGAAGCTTCTTGTGTCTTCTTCACAATACATTCTTCATTAGATTCTCCACATGAAGCCACGGGAGTCTGTTGAGTGTCCGAACGTCTGGAAGATAATTGATTTATCACTTGCTCCAATTGATGAAGGGTTGCATTGAACTGTGGTGGACGAAATTATGATCCATATTCTTTGTACTTGTATGAAATTTAATAATTGGCTCTATTTGAAGTCACAAATCCGTTCAACTAACCAGCAAGTGTACTGAGTCGTCCAAGTAATAAACCTTACGTGAGTAAGGGTCGATCCCACAGAGATTGTTGGTATGAAGCAAGCTATGGTCACCTTGTAAATCTCAGTTAGGCAGATTAAATGGTTATGGGTTTCGAAAATCAATAATAAATAGAAAATAAAAAGGGATAGAAATACTTATGTAAATCAATAGTGGGAGTTTCAGATAGGCGTGTGGAGATGTTAGAACCCTTTCTTATCTCTACTTTCTTATTACATTCATCCAATCCTTCTTACTCCTTTCCATGGCGAGCTGTATGTAGGGCATCACCATCATCAATGGCTACTTTCAATCCTCTCGGGAAAATGGTCCTATGCGCTGTCACTGCACGGCTAATCGTCTGGAGGCATCACCCTTGACAATGGCTACATCCCATCTGATGAGCGGATAATTTATACGCTTTTTGGCATTGTTTTTAGTATGTTTTTAGTATATTTTAGTTAGTTTTTATTATATTTTTATTAGTTTTTAGTTAAAATTCACTTTTCTGGGCTTTACTATGAGTTTGTGTGTTTTTCTGTGATTTCAGGTATTTTCTGGCTGAAATTGAGGGACCTGAGCAAAAATCTGATTCAGAGGCTGAAAAGGACTGCAGATGCTGTTGGATTCTGACCTCCCTGCACTCGAAGTGGATTTTCTGGAGCTGCAGAAGCCCAATTGGCGCGTTCTCAATGGCGTTGGAAAGTAGACATCCTGGGCTTTCCAGCAATGTATAATAGTCCATACTTTGCCCGAGATTTGATGGCCCAAACCGGCGTTGCAAATCAGCTTCAGAATTCCCAGCGTTTAACGCCGGAACTGGCACAAAGATTGGAGTTAAACGCCCAAACTGGCATAAACGTTGGCGTTTAACTCCAGAAAAAGTCTCTACACATGAAAGCTTCAATGCTCAGCCCAAGCACACACTAAGTGGACCCCGGAAGTGGATTTTTACGTCATTTACTCATTTCTGTGTACCCTAGGTTACTAGTTCACTATTAATAGGACCTTTTGACATGGTATCTCTACCTCATGACACTTTACACGTTTCTCATTGTATCTTCTACGGCATGAGTCTCTAAACCCCATTGTTGGGGTGAGGAGCTCTGCTGTGTCTTGATGGATTAATGCAATTACTGCTGTTTCTCATTCAATCATGCTTGCTTCCATTCTAAGAAATCACTTGTTCCTAAACCTGATGAATGTGATGATCCGTGACACTCATCATCATTCTCAACTATGAACTTGTGCCTAACAACCACCTCCGTTCTACCTTAGATTGAGTAGATATCTCTTGGATTCCTTAATCAGAATCTTCGTGGTATAAGCTAGAATTGATGGCGGCATTCAAGAGAATCCGAAAGGTCTAAACCTTGTCTGTGGTATTCTGAGTAGGATTCAAGGATTGAATGATTGTGACGAGCTTCAAACTCCTGAGGGCTGGGCGTTAGTGACAGACGCAAAAGAATCACTGGATTCTATTCTGACCCGATTGAGAACCGACAGATGAATAGCCGTGCTGTGACAGAGCGCGTTGAACATTTTCACTGAGAGGATGGGAGGTAGCCATTGACAACGGTGAAACCCTACATACAGCTTGCCATGAAAGGAGCCTTGCGTGCTTGAAGAAGAAGATAGTAGGAAAGCAGAGGTTCAGAAGATAGAGCATCTCCAAAACCTCAACCTGTTCCCCATTACTGCAAAACAAGTACTTATTTCATGTTCTTTTGCTTTTTACAATCACCCCTGACAATTGTTGATATCCTGACTAAGAGCTACAAGATAACCATAGCTTGCTTCAAGCCGACAATCTCCGTGGGATCAACCCTTACTCACGTAAGGTATTACTTGGACGACCCAGTGCACTTGCTGGTTAGTTGTGCGGGATTGCAAAAGTGTGATTGCAATTTCGTGCACCACCATCCTCTCAGTGAAAATGGTCCAAATGCTCTGTCACAGCACGGCTAATCATCTGTTGGCTCTCAATCAGGTTGGAATAGAATCCATTGATTCTTTTGCGTCTGTCACTAACGCCCAGCCTTCAGGAGTTTGAAGCTCGTCACAGTCATTCAATACCGGAATCCTACTCGGAATACCACAGACAATGTTAGACTTTCCGGATTCCCGGGATCCTACTCGGAATACCACAGACAAGGTTAGACTTTTCGGATCCCCATGAATGCCGCCTGATGAGCGGATATTTTGTACGCTTTTTGGGGGTAATTTCATGTAGATTTTAGTATGTTTTAATTAATTTTTAGTAGAATATTATTAGTTTTTAGGCAAAAATCATATTTCTGGACTTTACTATGAGTTTGTGTGTTTTTCTGTGATTTCAGGTATTTTCTGGCTGAAATTGAGGGAGCTGAGCAAAAATCTGACTTAGGCTGAAAAAGGACTGCTGATGCTGTTGGATCCTGACCTCCCTGCACTCGAAATAGGTTTTCTGGAGCTAAAGGAGTCCAATTGGCGCGCTCTCAACGGCTTTGGAAAGTAGACATCCAGGGCTTTCCAGCATTATATAATAGTCCATACTTTGCGCGAGGATAGACGACGTAACTTGGCGTTAAACGCCAAGTTCATGCTGCTGTCTGGAGTTAAACGCCAGAAAAACGTCATGATCCGGAGTTGAACGCCCAAAACACGTCATAACCTGGAGTTTGACGCCAAGAAAGGCCTTCACACGTGGAAAGCTTTAGTCTCAGCCCCAGCACACACCAAGTGGGCCCCAGAAGTGGATTTCTGCACCAATTATCTTAGTTTATTCATTTTCTGTAAACCTAGGTTACTAGTTTACTATTTAAACAACTTTTACAGACATTTCTTGTACCTCGTGACATTTTCAGATCTGAATTACATACTTTGTGACGGCATGAGTCTCTAAACTCCATTGTTGGGGGTGAGGAGCTCTGCAGCGTCTTGATGATTTAATACAATTCCTTTGTTTTCCATTCAAACACGCTTGTTCTTATCTAAGATGTTTATTCGCGCCTAATTGTGATGAAGGTGATGATTCGTGACACTCATCACCTTCCTCAATCCATGAACGTGTGCCTAACAACCACCTCCGTTCTACATCAGATTGAATGAATATCTCTTAGATTCCCCAACAGAATCTTCGTGGTATAAGCCGGATTGATGGCGGCATTCATGAGAATCCGGAAAGTCTAAACCTTGTCTGTGGTATTCCGAGTAGGATTCCGGGATTGGATGACTGTGACGTGCTTCAAACTCCTGAGGGCTGGGCGTTAGTGACAGACGCAAAAGAATCAATGGGTTCTATTCCAACCTGATTGAGAACCGACAGATGATTAGCCGTGCTGTGACAGAGCATAGGAACGTTTTCACTGAGAGGATGGGAAGTAGCCATTGACAACAGTGACACCCTACATAGAGCTTGCCATGGGAGGACCTTGCGTGTGAGAAGAGGATTTCAAGGAAAAGTAGAAATTCAAAGGACAAAGCATCTCCAAAACTCCAACATGTTTCTCATTACTGCATAACAAGTAACTCTATTATTTTAACTTACAATTTTATGAAATTTGTAGTTTGGCTTTTTACAAATAAATCCAAATAACTTCTTTAGCCTCCTGACTAAGATTAATAAAATAACATCAATTGCTTCAAACCAATAATCTCAGTGGGATCGACCCTTACTCACGTAAGGTATTACTTGGACGACCCAGTGCACTTGCTGGTTAGTTGAACGAAATTGATTTTGGACCAGGCTCTATTATCATATTCTATAAAGAGATACAATTTCGTCCACCACCGCCATCTATCTAGCTTATACCACAAGGATTCTGTTGGGGAATCTAAGAGATATGTGCCCGGCCTAGAGTAGAACGGAAGTGGTTGTCAATCACGCGCGTTCATAGGTGAGAATGATGATGAGTGTCACGGATCATCACATTCATCAAAGTGTTGTGCAGCATATATCTTGGAATAAGAATAAAAGAGAATTGAATAGAAAGTTGTTTGTCACTAAAACAAACCCCTAAATTTATAAACCGAAGTATTGGACCTCGGGTCGTTCTCCCTAGGAATTGTAATGAAGCGTCTTGTTATTGGTTGTGAGTTATTTTGGGGTTTTTATAAGAAGCATGAAAAGTAAATGGCAATGAAAATAAACTAACAACTATAAAGGCTCTTGGCAAGGTATGAAAATTAGAAGTCCTATCCTAGTTATCCTTCTCAATTGTGATGAGAATTGTTCATTGCTACCACTTAGTTAACCCTTACTAAATAAAAGAAAGTCAAGTGGATGAATCAATTTGATTCCTTAAGTCCTAATCAACTCCTAAAGGAAGGACTAGCTTTAGAGGTATTCAAATCAATTAGCAACTTCTAATTATCAATCAACAAAGGAATTAGATAACTCAAGAGTCACTAATTACTCTACCTAGGCCAAGAGGAACAAAACCTACACTAAAATCCAACCAAGCATTTCATCAAACACTTGGAAGGCATAAAAGAAAAGCATAGTAATTTGAGAACAAGAATAGAATCTAACAACAATTATTGCAAAGAATTAACAACAACAATCAAGGAAATCACAATTATCATGAATTACCTCAAATTGCATTATTGGAAGAGGAAATAAAAGAACAACAATCTATCCAAAACAAAATGAAGAATTACAATTATTAAAGCACATAACTAGAAAGAGGAAGAAAAGAAGATTAAGAATTGGCAAAGGGAAAGTGAATCAAAGCATGAATTAAACCTAGATCTAAGAAGAGAGATTAACCTAAACCTAATCCTAATTCTAGAGAGAAGTGAGAGCTTCTCTCTCTAAAACTAATCCTAATTATGCTGTATGATTCCCTAGATTTAATAATAATGCCTTCCCCTCAATCCTTGATCCTTTTATTCCTTCCTATCAGCAATTGGCACCAAAAATGGGTTCAGAAACCCTCTCAAATCGCCAGGCACGTGTTGCTTTAATGAAGTCATGTGCGGTCATCGACGCGTGCGCGCACGGTACGCGTTCGTGTCCCTGGCCGATTCTGCAATGTGCGCGCGAACGCCTTGTGCGTGTGCGTGTGCTTGGCCGAGATCAATTCTTTTGTCTTTTGTGCTTCTCTCCATTTGCATGCTTCCTTCCTTGCTCCTTTGATCCATGCCTAGCCTATTTCAATCTTGGAATTACTAGCAAACACATCAAGGCATCTTATGGAATCAAGGAGAAATTAGAATTCATCAAAATAAGCTTAAAAAGCATGTTTTTACACTTAAGCACAAATATGGGAGAGATAACAAAACCATGCTAATTCATAGGCTAAATGTGACAAAAGGTTATCAAAACACTCTAAATTCAATACAAGATAAACCCTAAAAATGGGGTTTATCAAACTCTACCGTTGAAAATACATAAGTGAAAGGTTCAGGCATGGCCAAATGGCCAGCCCCCATGAAGGTGATCAAAAGACCGAATGGTCAAAAGATTACTAATACACTAGTAAAAAGTCTTATTTATACTAAACTAGCTACTAGGGTTTACATGAGTAAGTAATTGATGCACAAATCCACTTCCGGGGCCCACTTGGTGTATGTTTGGGCTGAGCTTGATCTATCCACGAGCTGAGGCTTCTCTTGGAGTTGAACGCCAAGTTATAACGTGTTTTGGGCGTTCAACTCCGGGTTGTGACGTGTTTCTGGCGTTTAACTCCAGACAGCAGCATGTACTTGGCGTTGAGCGCCACTTTACGTCGTCAATTCCCAAATAAAGTATGGACTATTATATATTTCTGGAAAGCTCTGAATGTCTACTTTCCAACTCTGTTGAGAGCGCACCATTTGGAGTTTTGTAGCTCCAGAAAATCCATTTCGAGTGCAGGGAGGTCAGATTCCAACAGCATCAGCAGTCCTTTTGTCAGCCTTTTCCAGAGTTTTGCTCAAGTCCCTCAATTTCATCCAGAAATTACCTGAAATCACAGAAAAACACACAAACTCATAGTAAAGTCCAGAAATGTGAATTTAGCATAAAAACTAATGAAAACATCCCTAAAAGTAGCTTGAACTTACTAAAAACTACCTAAAAATAATGCCAAAAAGCGTATAAATTATCCGCTCATCACAACACCAAACTTAAATTGTTGCTTGTCCCCAAGCAACTGAAAATCAATTAGGATAAAAAGAAGAGAATATACTGTAAATTCCAAAATATCAATGAATATTAATGCTAATTAGATGAGCGGGACTTGTAGCTTTTTGCTTCTGAACAGTTTTGGCATCTCACATTTTCCTTTGAAGTTTAGAATGATGGATTCTCTAGGAGCTTAGAATTTCGGATAGTATTATTGATTCTCCTAGTTAAGTATGTTGATTCTTGAACACAGCTACTTATGAGTCTTGGCCGTGGCCCTAAGCATTTTGTTTTCCAGTATTACCATCGGATACATAAATGCCACAGACACATGACTGGGTGAACCTTTTCAGATTGTGACTCAGCTTTGCTAGAGTCCCCAGTTAGAGGTGTCCAGAGCTCTTAAGCACACTCTTTTTGCTTTGGATCACGACTTTAACCATTCAGTCTCAAGTTTTTCACTTGGACCTTCATGACATAAGCATATGGTTTGGGACAGCTTGATTTAGCTGCTTAGGCCTGGATTTTATTTCCTTGGGCCCTCCTATCCATTGATGCTCAAAGCCTTGGATCCTTTTTACCCTTGACTTTTGGTTTTAAGGGCTATTGGCTTTTTCTGCTTGCTTTTTCTTTTTCTTTCTATTTTTTTCGCCATTTTTTTTCGCAAGCTTCTTCTTTTTCACTGCTTTTTCTTGCTTCAAGAATCAATTTCATGATTTTTCAGATCATCAATAACATTTCTCTTTGTTCATCATTCTTTCAAGAGCCAACAGTTTTAACATTCATAAACAACAAGATCAAAATTTATGCGCTGTTCAAGCATTCATTCAGAAAACAAAAAGTATTGTCACCACATCAATATAATTAAATTAAATTCAAGGATGAAATCGAAATTCATGTACTTCTTGTTCTTTTGAATTAAAACATATTTCATTTAAGAGAGGTGAAGGATTAATGGAATTATTCATAACTTTAAGACATAGTTACTAAACACTAATGATCATGAAGTAGAGACACAAAACATAGATAAACACAACATAAAAACCGAAAAGCAGAAAGAAATAAGAACAAGGAATAAGTCCACCTTAGTGGCGTCTTCTTCTTGAAGGTCCAACAATGTCCTTAAGCTCTTCTATGTCCCTTCCTTGCCTTTGTTGCTCCTCCCTCATTGCTCTTTGATCTTCTTTTATTTCATGGAGAATGATGGAGTGCTCATGATGTTCCACCCTTAATTATTCCACATTGTGGCTCAAATCTTCTAAGGAAGTGTTGAGATGTTCCCAATAGTTGTTAGGAGAAAAGTGCATCCCTTGAGGCATCTCAGGGATTTCTTGATGATGAGCTTCCTCATGCATCTCTTGAGATCCGTGGAGGGTCTCTCTTGCTTGCTCCATCCTCTTCTTGGTGATGGGCTTATCCTCCTCAATGGGAATGTCTCCTTCTATGATAACTCTAGCTGAGTAACATAGATGGCAAATAAGGTGAGGAAACGCTAGCCTTGCCATGGTGGAGGGCTTGTTGGCTATTTTGTAGATTTCATTGGAGATGACCTCATGAACTTCTACTTCCTCTCCAATCATGATGCTATGAATCATGATGGCCCGATCCACAGTAACTTCAGATCGGTTGCTAGTGGGAATGATGGAGCGTTGAATGAACTCCAACCATCCTTTAGCCACAGGCTTGAGATCCAGTCTTCTTAGTTGGACTGGCTTGCCTTTGGAGTCTCTCTTCCATTGAGCTCCTTCCACACATATGTCCATAAGGACTTGGTCCAACCTTTGATTAAAGTTGACCCTTCTAGTGTAGGGGCGTACATCTCCTTGCATCATGGGCAAGTGGAACGCCAACCTCACATTCTCCGGACTAAAATCTAAGTATTTCCCCTGAACCATTGTGAGATAATTCTTTGGACTCGGGTTCATACTTTGATCATGGTTCCTAGTGATCCATGCATTGGCATAGAACTCTTGAACCATTAAGATTCCGACTTGTTGCATGGGGTTGGTTAGGACTTCCCAACCTCTTCTTCGGATTTCATGTCGGATTTCTGGATATTCATTTTTCTTGAGCTTGAAAGGGACCTCAGGGATCACCTTCTTCTTTGCCACAACATCATAGAAGTGGTCTTGATGGCTTTTGGAGATGAATCTTTCCATCTCCCATGACTCGGAGGTGGAAGCTTTTGTCTTCCCTTTTCCTTTTCTAGAGGATTCTCCGGCCTCAGGTGCCATTGATGGTAATGGAAAACAAAAAAGATTGTGCTTTGACCACACCAAACTTAAAATATTGCTCGTCCTCAAGCAATAGAAGAAAGAAGAGAAGAAGAAGAAGAAGAGAATATGGGGGAGAAGGGGAAGTGTAGGTTCGGCCAAGGTATGGAAGAGGGGGTTGTGTTGTGTGAAAATGAAGTAGAATGGAATGGTATATATAGGGAAAGGGGAGAGGGTAGGTTTGGCCATTTAGGGTGGGAATGGGTGGGAAAGTGTTTTTGAATTTTGAAGGTAGGTGGGGTTTATGAGGAAGAGTGGATAGATGTGAGTGGTGAATAGGTGTTTGGGAAGAGTGGATTGAGGTGATTGGTGAAGGGTTTTTGGGAAGTGTGACATGGGGAAGAGTAAAATAGGATTAGGAGGTAAGATGGGAATATAGTTGGTGGGGATCCTATAGGGTCCACAGATCTTGAGGTGATCCTGTGGGGTCCACAGATCCTGAGGTGTCAAGGAATTCCATCCATGCAACAAATAGGCATGTAAAATGCCTTTGCACACTATTCTGGCGTTTAAACGCCGAGTGGTGCACGTTCTGGGCGTTCAACACCCATGTAAAGCATGTTTCTGGCGTTGAATGCCAGTTTCATGCTTGTTGCTGGCATTCAGTGCCAGTTTTTCCTCTAGGCACATTCCTGGCATTCAAACGCCAGAATGTTGCTTGTTTCTGGCGTTCAGTGCCAGTTTCATGCTCTGTTCTGGCATTGAACGCCAGCCAGATGCTTCTTACTGGCGTTGAACGCCAGTCTGTGCTTCCTCCAGGGTGTGATTTTTCTTCTGCTGTTTTTGATTCTTTTTTTAATTTTTATATTTTTTTCGTGACTCCATATGATCATGTACCTAATAAAACACAAAATAACAATAAAATAAAATAAAATAAAAATTAGATAAATAAAATTGGGTTGCCTCCCAACAAGCGCTTCTTTAGTGTCAATAGCTTGACAGTGGCTCTCATGGAGCCACAAAGGTGATCAGGTCAATGTTGTATAGTCCCAACACCAAACTTAGAGTTTGGATATGGGATCTTAACACCAAACTTAGAGTTTGGTTGTGGCCTCCCAACACCAAACTTAGAGTTTGACTGTTGGGGCTCTTCTTGACTCTGATCTGAAAGAAGCTCTTCATGCTTACTCTCTTTTGTCATAGAGGGATGGCCATGTGCCTTAAACACAAGGTAGTCCCCATTCAATTGAAGGACTAATTCACCTCTGTTGACATTTATCACAGCTCCTGCTGTGGCTAGGAAATGTCTTCCAAGGATGATGCATTCATCCTCTTCCTTCCTAGTGTCTAAGATTATGAAATCAGCAGGGATGTAAAGGCCTTCAACATTTACTAACACGTCCTCCACTATTCCATAAGCTTGTCTCAATGACTTGTCTACCAATTGTAATGAGAACAAGGCAGGTTATACCTCAATAATCCCCAGCTTCTCCATTACAGAGAGTGGCATAAGATTTATCCCTGACCCCAGATCACATAGAGCCTTTTCAAAGGTCATGGTGCCTATGGTACAAGGTATTAAGAACCTGCTAGGATATTGTTTCTTTTGAGGTAGAGTTTGCTGAATCCAGGTATCTAGTTCATTAATGAGCAAGGGAGTTTCACTTTTCCAAGTCTCATTACCAAACAACTTGGCATTCAGCTTCATGATAGCTCCTAAATATTGAGCAACTTGCTCTCCAGTCACATCTTAAGAGGAAGAATAGTCTTCAGAGCTCATGAATGGCAGAAGGAGATTTAATGGAATCTCTATGGTCTCTATATGAACCTTAGATTCCTTTGGATCCTTAATAGGAAATTCCTTCTTGCTTGAGAGACGTCCCAGGAGGTCTTCCTCACTAGGATTTTCGTCCTCCTCCTCCCTTGTGCATTCAGCCATATTGATTATATCAATTGCCTTGCACTCTCCTTTTGGATTTTCTTCTGTATTGCTTGGGAGAATACTGGGAGGAGTTTCAATGATTTTTTTACTCAGCTGGCCCACTTGTGCCTCCAGATTTCTAATGGAGGAACTTGTTTCACTCATGAAACTGAAAGTGGCCTTTGACAGATCAGAGACTAGATTGGCTAAATTAGAAGTGTTTTGTTCAGAGTTCTCTGTCTGTTGCTGAGAAGATGATGGGAAAGGCTTACTATTGCTCAGCCTATTGCGTCCACCATTGTTAAAGCCTTGTTGAGGCTTTAGTTGATCCTTCCATGAGAAATTTGGATGATTTCTCCTTTATGAGTTATAGGTGTTTCCATAAGGTTCACCCATGTAATTAACCTCTGCCATGGCAGGGTTCTCAGGATCATAAGCTTCTTCAGAAGCTTCCTCTTTAGTACTGTTGGATGCATGTTGCCATCCATTCAGATTTTGAGAGATCATGTTGACCTGTTGAGTCAACACTTTATTCTGAGCCAATATGGCATTTAGAGCATCAATTTCAAGAACTCCTTTCTTCTGAGGTATCCCATTATTCACGGAATTCCTCTCAGAAGTGTACATGAATTGGTTGTTTGCAACCATGTCAATGAGTTCTTGAGTCTCTTCAGGCGTTTTCTTTAGGTGAATAGATCCACCTACAGAATGGTCCAATGACATTTTCGAAAATTCAGATAGGCCATAATAGAATATATCTAATATGGTCCATTCTGAAAATATGTCAGATGGACATCTTTTGGTCAGCTGCTTGTATCTTTCCCAAGCTTCATAGAGGGATTCACCATCTTTTTGTTTGAAGGTTTGAAAATCCACTCTCAGCTTGCTCAGTTTTTGAGGAGGAAAGAATTTATCCAAGAAGGCAGTGACTAGCTTATCCCAGGAGTCCAGGCTATCCTTGGGTTGTGAATCCAACCATATTCTAGCTCTGTCTCTTACAGCAAAAGGGAAAAGCATGAGTCTGTAGACTTTAGGATCAACTCCATTCGTCTTTACGGTCTCACAGATCTGCAAGAACTCAGTTAAAAACTGATAAGGATCTTTAGATGGAAATCCATAAAACTTGTAGTTTTGTTGCATTAAGGCAACTAGCTGAGGTTTCAGCTCAAAGTTATTGGCTCCAATGGCAGGAATGGAGATGCTTCTTCCATCAATTTTGGACGTTGGCTTTGTGAAGTCACCAAGCATTCTCCTTGCATTATTATTATTTTTGGCTGCCATCTCCTTCTCTTGTTCTAATGTTTCTGAAAGGTTACCTTTAGATTGTTGTAACTTAGCTTCTCTTAATTTTCTCTTCAGAGTCCTTTCAGTTTTTGGATCAACTTCAACAAGAGTGCCTTTTTCCCTGTTCCTGCTCATATAAAAGAGAAGAAAACAAGAAAAGAAGAGGAATCCTCTATGTCGCAGTATAGAGATTCCTTTATGTTAGTAGAAGAAGAAAGTGGAGAAGAGTAAAGAAGAATGGGTTCGGATATTTAGATGGAGAGAGGTGAAGAGAAGTGTTAGTAATTAAATAATTAAATAGAATAAGAGAGAAGAGATAGAAAATTCGAAAATAATTTTTTTTTAAAAAAAGGGTTAGTAATTTTCGAAAATTAGAAATAAGATAAGATTAAAATTAAACTTTAAAACAAAAAGAATTTTTGAAAAAGAGATGAGATATTTTCGAAAATTAGACAGGAAAAAGTAGTTAGTTGGTTTTGAAAAAGATAGGAAACAAACAAAAAGTCAAAGAGTTAGTTGAAAAAGAAATTAAAATCAAATTTTAAAAAGATAAGAAGATAAGAAGTTAGATAAGATATTTTGAAATCAAATTTTGAAAAAGATAAAATTTTTGAAAAAGATAAGATAAAAGATAAAAAGATGTAATTCAAAAATTTGAAATTACTTACTTCACTAACAAGAAACTACAAGATAAGATTCTAGAACTTAAAGATTGAACCTTTCTTAACAAGAAAGTAACAAACTTCACATTTTTGAATCAATCACATTAATTGTTAGCTAATTTTTGAAAATATGATATAAAGATAAGAAAAAAATTTTGAAAAAGATTTTTGAAATTTTTGAAAAATGGAAAAAAATGAAAAAGATATAATTTTTGAAAAAAGATTTTGAAAAGATAAGATTTTTTTAAAATTGAAAATTTGACTTGACTTGTAAGAAATAACTAATTTTAAAAATTTTTGACCAAGTCAACCCAAAATTTCGAAAATTTGGAGGGAAATAAGGAAAAGATATTTTTTTTATTTTTGAAATTTTAAAGATGAGAGAGAAAAACATAAAAATGACCCAAAATATGAAAATTTTGGATCAAACACATAATGCATGCAAGAACACTATGAATGTCAAGTTGAACACCAAGAACACTTTGAAGATCATGATGAACATCAAGAACAAAATTTTGAAAAATTTTTGATGCAAAGAAAACATGCAAGACACCAAACTTAGAAATCTTTAATGCATGGATTCTAACAAACGAAAAATGCACATGAAAAACAACAAACAACACAAAACAAGAAATCATCAAGATCAAACAAGAAGACTTGTCAAGAACAACTTGAAGATCATGAAGAACACTAGGAATGCATGGAATTTTCGAAAAATGCAAGAAAAATTCTTTTAAAACATGCAATTGACACCAAACTTAAAAATTGACTCAAGACTCAAACAAGAAACACAAAATATTTTTTATTTTTATGATTTTATTAATTTTTTTGGATTTTTATTAATTTTTTTCGAAAATATTTTTGGAAAAAACGAAAAAGAAAAGAAATATTTTGAAAAAGATTTTTGAAAAGAAAAATTACCTAATCTGAGCAACAAGATGAACCGTCAGTTGTCCATACTCGAACAATCCCCGGCAACGGCGCCAAAAACTTGGTGGACGAAATTGTGATCCATATTCTTTGTACTTGTATGAAATTTAATAATTGGCTCTATTTGAAGTCACAAATCCGTTCAACTAACCAGCAATTGTACTGGGTCGTCCAAGTAATAAACCTTACGTGAGTAAGGGTCGATCCCACAGAGATTGTTGGTATGAAGCAAGCTATGGTCACGTTGTAAATCTCAGTTAGGCAGATTAAATGGTTATGGGTTTTGAAAATCAATAATAAATAGAAAATAAAAAGGGATAGAAATACTTATGTAAATCAATAGTGGGAGTTTCAGATAGGCGTGTGGAGATGCTAGAACCCTTTCTTATCTCTACTTTCTTATTACATTCATCCAATCCTTCTTACATCCATGGCGAGCTGTATGTAGGGCATCACCATCATCAATGGCTACTTTCAATCCTCTCGGGAAAATGGTCCTATGCGCTGTCACTGCACGGCTAATCGTCTGGATGCATCACCCTTGACAATGGCTACATCCCATCCTCTCAGTGAAAATGGTCCAAATGCTCTGTCACAGCACGGCTAATCATCTGTTGGTTCTCAATCAGGTTAGAATAGAATCCATTGATTCTTTTGCATCTGTCACTAACGCCCAGCCTTCAGGAGTTTGAAGCTCGTCACAGTCATTCAATACCGGAATCCTACTCGGAATACCACAGACAAGGTTAGACTTTCTGAATTCCCGGGATCCTACTCGGAATACCACTGACAAGGTTAGACTTTCCGGATCCCCATGAATGCCGCCATCTATCTAGCTTATACCACGAAGATTCTGTTGGGGAATCTAAGAGATATGCGCCCGGCCTAGAGTAGAACGGAAGTGGTTGTCAATCACGCGCGTTCATAGGTGAGAATGATGATGAGTGTCACGGATCATCACATTCATCAAAGTGTTATGCAGCGTATATCTTGGAATAAGAATAAAAGAGAATTGAATAGAAAGTAATAATAATTGTATTGAAACTTGAGGTACAGCAGAGCTCCACACCCTTAATCTATGGTGTGTAGAAACTCCACCGTTGAAAATACATAAGTGAAAGGTTCAGGCATGGCTGAATGGCCAGCCCCCATGAAGGTGATCAAAAGACCGAATGGTCAAAAGATTACTAATACACTAGTAAAAAGTCTTATTTATACTAAACTAGCTACTAGGGTTTACATGAGTAAGTAATTGATGCACAAATCCACTTCTGGGGCTCACTTGGTGTATGTTTGGGCTGAGCTTGATCTATCCACGAGCTGAGGCTTCTCTTGGAGTTGAACGCCAAGTTATAACGTGTTTTGAGCGTTCAACTCCGGGTTGTGACGTGTTTCTGGCGTTTAACTCCAGACAGCAGCATGTACTTGGCGTTGAGCGCCACTTTACGTCATCAATTTCCGAATAAAGTATAGACTATTATATATTGCTGGAAAGCTCTGGATGTCTACTTTCAAACGCCGTTGAGAGCGCGCCAGTTGGAGTTCTGTAGCTCCAGAAAATTCATTTCGAGTGCAGGGAGGTCAGATTCCAACAACATCAGCAGTCCTTTTGTCAGCCTTTTCCAGAGTTTTGCTCAAGTCCCTCAATTTCAGCCAGAAATTACCTGAATCACAGAAAGACACACAAACTCATAGTAAAGTCCAGAAATATGAATTTAGCATAAAAACTAATGAAAACATCCCTAAAAGTAGCTTGAACTTACTAAAAACTACCTAAAAACAATGCCAAAAAGCGTATAAATTATCCGCTCATCAAACTGGTTTACTGATTCTTCGAAGCGAACCTGTGATTCTTGGCTTGATGGATATGGACATGGTGTGTAGGAAAGTGGTGGTTTTTTGGGAGTAATTGGATTGGCGTTGGGGCGGATAAGGATCATATGGGGGCGAATGGTGAAAAGAAGCCTGTGAGTATGGTGGGTTGAGGTTGTGTTGAAAGGATGGTCTTTGAGCATTGGGTGGGGCGTGTTGGTAGCTACAAGGCGGTCCACCATATCTATCAGCTTGGTATGCATTGTAGAATGGTCTCTGTCCATGATATCTAGGAGGGTGTTGTTGCCTAAAGGGGAGATCAGATCCTCTTGGCTCCATTCATCTTTGATTTCTTAGACCATGATGCATAGTCCTGTTATGGCTTCCATTCCTTTCAACAAAATTAGAACCAAACTCAAAGCGAGAGGGGTGAGAAGTCATAATAGCTATCAGAAATAAGAGGGAAGAGAGAAAACAAATAAACAAGTAAAAGAAAAATATTTTTTTTTGAAAAATATTTACAATAACCAATAATAAGGCACACGTTTGCAAGTCCCCGGCAACGGCGCTATTTTTGACGTTAGGATTTTTGCTAGTAAAGAATTTTACAAAAATATAATCGCGTTGTGAGTATAGATTCTAAACCAACAGAAAATCCCTTCGTACAAACGTTTTGGTTGTCACAAGTAACAAAACCCAATAAATTTATAAACCAAAGTATTCAAACCTCGGGTCGTCTTCTCAAGGAATTTCAGGGAAGTATGATTTATTATTGGTTATGGAAAAACAGTGTTTTTGGGATTGAAAAGGTTTTAAGCAAGAGAAATAGATTGCAAGAATTAATAAATTAATATCTAATAGAAACTTTTGGCAATGTATGAAAACTGGAAGTCCTATCCAGTTGTCCTTATCAATTGTGATGAGAATTGGATTTTTCTCCCACTTAGTTAACCTTTACTAAAGCAAAGGAAAGTCAAGTGGACTAATTAGTTTGACCCTCAAGTCCTAGTCAATCCCTGTGGGAAGACTAGTTTTAGAGCGATCTAGATCAATTAGAATCTGCCAACTTCAACCACTGCTGAGTTTGACAACTCAAGAGTTACCAATTAATCAACCAAAGCCAAAAGGGAATAAAATCTACTTGAATGAAAATAATTTGGATAGAGCCCAAGCATCAATAACATATAAGTCTGAAATACCTCAATTGCATTAATAAAATAAAATCAATCCAAATATGATGAGTCATAAGCCGAATAAGCAACATCAATAATCAACAATTAAGAGAAGTTGAAATAAAAAGATATTGAACCTGATAGAAAGATGAGATAAAAATATTCCTAAGTTCTAAAAATCCTAATCCTAATCCTAAGAGAGAGGAGGGAACCTCTCTCACTAAAAACTACATCTAAATCCTAAAAAGTGTGTATTTTCTCTCCCCCCCCCATGAATGGGTGGATTCTTCCATTTATAATCCTTCAATCTATGTTCTCTGGGTTTGGATCTGGGCCAAAAAGGCCCGAAAATCTCTGAGGACAACTTCTGCAAATTCTGCAGATCGCGCACGTCATGCGTTCATGTGGGTCACGCGGTCGCGTCATCTGGAGTGTTGCCCTTCCATGCGGTTGCGTCAGTTATGCACCCGCGTCAGTTGTATTTCGTGAGTCACACATTCGCCTCATCCATGCGCTCGCGTCGATCCCTTTTTGTGCGAACCACGCGTTCGCGTTGTCCATGCGGACGCGTCACTGTCAGTTTCTTCAAAAACTCCATTTTATGCTTTCCTTCCATTTCTGTATCGAATGGCAATACAAGGTAATTAAAATTAATATTTTTAAAGCCTAGGAAACATGTTTTTCACATACATCACATAATAAGAAGGGAAAGTAAAACCATGCAATTTCACATGCATAAGTGGGTGAAGGATTGAATAAATCACTTAAATTTAGCACAAAATATGTCATAAAATATAGGTTTATCAAGCTCCTTCAACACATATGTCCATAAGGACTTGGTCCAACCTTTGATCAAATTTGACCCTGCTTGTGTAGGGGCGTGCATTTCCTTGCATCATGGGCAAGTTGATTGCCAACCTCACATTTTCTGGACTAAAATCTAAGTATTTCCCCCGAACCATTGTAAGATAGTTCTTTGGATTCAGGTTCATACTTTGATCATGGTTTCTAGTGATCCATGCATTGGCATAGAACTCTTGAACCATTAAGATTCCGACTTGTTGAATAGGGTTGGTCAGAACTTCCCAACTTCTTTGGATCTCATGTCGGATCTCCAGATACTCATTTTTCTTGAGCTTGAAAGGGACCTCGGGGATCACCTTCTTCTTGGCCACAACATCATAGAAGTGGTCTTGATGGGCTTTCGAGATGAATCTCTCCATCTCCCATGACTCAGAGGTGGAAGCTTTTGTCTTCCCTTTCCCTTTTCTAGAGGTTTCTCCAGTCTTAGGTCCCATAGGTGGTTATGGAAAAACAAAAAGCTATGCTTTTACCACACCAAACTTAGAATATTGCTCGCCCTCGAGCAAAAAAGAAAGAAACAAAGAAGAGGAAGAGAAAATATGGAGGAGAGACGGGGAGGTGTATTCGGCCAAGGTGTAGAAGAGGGGGTTGTGTTGTGTGAAAATGAAGAAGGATGGAGGGGTTTATATAGTGAGGGGAGAGGGAGTAGGTTTGGCTATTTAGGGTGGGATTGGGTGGGAAAAAATTTTGAATTTTGAAGGTAGGTGGGGTTTATGAGAAAGAGTGGATGGATGTGAGTGGTGAAGGGGGGTAATTGGAAAGAGAGATTGAGGTGATTGGTGAAGGGTTTTTTTTTTTGGGAAGAGTGTTTATGGGGAAGAGAGTTTGAATGTGAGGAAGAGGAGAGAAGGTGAGTTGAGGTAGGTGGGGATCCTGTGGGGTCCACAGATCCTGGGATGATCTTGTGGGATCCACAGATTCTGAGGTGTCAAGGATTTACATCCCTGTACCAATTAGGCATGTAAAATGCCTTTGCATACAATTTTGGCATTTAAACACCGAAGTGATGCTTATTTTGGGCATTCAACGCCCAATTGCAGCATGTTTCTGGCGTTGAACGCCAGTTCCATGCTTGTTTCTGGCGTTCAGTGCCAGCTCTCCTCAGGGTATATTCCTGGTGTTCAAACGCTAGGATGCTGCTTGTTTCTGGTGTTCAACGCCAGATCCATGCTCTGTTTTGGCGTTGAATGCCAGCCAGATGCTCCTTACTGGCGTTTGAACGCCAGTAAGTCCTTCCTTCAGGGTGTGATTTTTCTTCACTGGACGTTTTGAACGCCCAGCTTTTTTTGTATAATTCCTCTGCTGTATGTTCTGAATCTTCAATTCTCTGTATTATTGACTTGAAAAGACACAAATTAAAAATATTTTTGGATTTTTAATAATGAGGAAAAATCAAAATGCAACTAAAATCAAATAGTAATGCATGCAAGACACCAAACGTAGCAATTTGTATACTACTGACACTAATGAGAATGCATATGAGACACATAAACACTCAAGTCAAGAGGAATTAAAGATCAGAGTAATGAAATCATCAATAACATCTTGAAGATCACTAGGACACATGCATGAATGCAAGAAGAACAGAAACATGCAATTGACACCAAACTTAATATGAGACACTAGACTCAAACAAGAAATTTTTGGATTTTATGATTTTGTAAATTTTTTTGTGCTTTTTTCGAAAATTAAGTGGAAAAAGAAAATAAAGATATCAAAATTCTTAATGAGAGTTCCAGGAATCATGCAATGTTTAGTCTAAGACTCCGGTCCAGGAATTAGACATGGCTTCACACCCAGCCAAGCTTTCAAAGAAAGCTTCGGTCCAAAACACTAGACATGGCCAATGGCCAGCCAAGCCTTAGCAGATCACTGCTCCAACAGCAAGATTGATAGAAATCAACATGCTCTTGTGATGATAAGTTGAAACCTTGGTCCAATGAAATTAGACATGGCTTCACAGCCAGCCAGATTTCAACAGATCATCATGAAACTCTAGAATTCGTTCTTAAGAACTCTGAAGAAAAAAAAATACCTAATCTAAGCAACAAGACGAACCGTCAGTTGTCCATACTCAACAATCCCCGGCAACGGCGCCAAAAACTTGGTGCACGAAATTGTGATCAATACCTTTCACAAATCAAATAATCCCCGGTAATAAATCCAAAAACTTGGTGTTCAATACCATGGCATAAACACAACTTCGCACAACTAACCAGCAAGTGTACTGGGTCGTCCAAGTAATAAACCTTACGCGAGTAAGGGTCGATCCCACAGAGATTGTTGGTATGAAGCAAGCTATGGTCACCTTGTAAATCTTAGTCACGCAAACTCAAATGGGTATGGTGATATGCGAATAAAACATAAAGATAAAGATAGAGATACTTATGTAATTCATTGGTAGGAATTTCAGATAAGAGTATGAAGATGCTGGTCCCTTCCGTCTTTCTGCTTTCCTACTGTCTTCATCCAATCCTTCTTACTCCTTTCCATGGCAAGCTTAAGCAAGGGTTTCACCGTTGTCAGTGGCTACCTCCCATCCTCTCAGTGGAAATGTTCAACGCACCCTGTCACGGCACAGCTATCCATCTGTCGGTTCTCGATCAGGCTGGAATAGAATCCAGTGATTCTTTTGCGTCTGTCACTAACGCCCCGCCCTTAGGAGTTTGAAGCACGTCACAGTCATTCAGTCATTGAATCCTACTCAGAATACCACAGACAATGTTAGACCTTCCGGATCCTCTTGAATGCCGCCATCAGTTCTAGCCTATACCACGAAGACTCTGATCTCACGGAATGGCTGGCTCGGTTGTCAGGCGAGCACTCGGTTGTCAGGCGATCAACCATGCATCGTGTATCAGGAATCCAAGAGATATTCACCCAATCTAGGGTAGAACGGAGGTGGTTGTCAGGCACACGTTCATAGGTGAGAATGATGATGACTGTCACGGATCATCACATTCATCAAGTTGAAGAACAAGTGATATCTTAGAACAAGAACAAGCGGAATTGAATAGAAGAACAATAGTAATTGCATTAATACTCGAGGTACAGCAGAGCTCCACACCTTAATCTATGGTGTGTAGAAACTCCACCGTTGAAAATACATAAGAACAAGGTCTAGGCATGGCCGAATGGCCAGCCTCCCAATGATCTAAGATAGCATCAGAACAAAGATAACTACCCCGATATCTCAATACAATAGTAAAAGGTCCTACTTATAGAGAACTAGTAGCCTAAGGTTTACAGAGATGAGTAAATGACATAAAAATCCACTTCCGGGCCCACTTGGTGTGTGCTTGGGCTGAGCAATGAAGCATTTTCATGTAGAGACTCCTCTTGGAGTTAAACGCCAGCTTTGGTGCCAGTTTGGGCGTTTAACTCCCATTCTTGTGCCAGTTCCGGCGTTTAATGCTGGGAATTCTGAGGGTGACTTTGAACGCCGGTTTGGGCCATCAAATCTTGGGCAAAGTATGGACTATCATATATTTCTAGAAAGCCCAGGATGTCTACTTTCCAACGCCGTTGAGAGCGCGCCAATTGGGCTTCTGTAGCTCCAGAAAATTCACTTCGCGTGCAGGGAGGTCAGAATCCAACAGCATCTGCAGTCCTTTTTAGTCTCTGAATCAGATTTTTGCTCAGGTCCCTCAATTTCAGCCAGAAAATACCTGAAATCACAGAAAAACACACAAACTCATAGTAAAGTCCAGAAAAGTGAATTTTAACTAAAAACTAATAAAAATATACTAAAAACTAACTAGATCATACTAAAAACATACTAAAAACAATGCCAAAAGGCGTACGAACTATCCGCTCATCACAACACCAAACTTAAATTGTTGCTTGTCCCCAAGCAACTGAAAATAAAATAAGATAAAAAGAAGAGAATATGCAATGAATTCCAAAAACATCTATGAAGATCAGTATTAATTAGATGAGCGGGGCTTTTAGCTTTTTGCCTCTGAACAGTTTTGGCATCTCACTCTATCCTTTGAAGTTCAGAATGATTGGCTTCTTTAGGAACTCAGAATCCAGATAGTGTCATTGATTCTCCTAGTTAAGTATGATGATTCTTGAACACAGCTACTTATTGAGTCTTGGCCGTGGCCCAAAGCACTCTGTCTTCCAGTATTACCACCGGATACATACATGCCACAGACACATAATTGGGTGAACCTTTTCAGATTGTGACTCAGCTTTGCTAGAGTCCCCAATTAGAGGTGTCCAGGGTTCTTAAGCACACTCTTTTTGCCTTGGATCACAACTTTATTTCTTTCTTTTTCTTTCTTTTTCTCTTTCTTTTTCTTTCTTTTTTTTTCGAATTTTTTTTCTTCTTTTTTTTTTGAATCACTGCTTTTTCTTGCTTCAAGAATCATTTTAATAATTTTTCAGATCCTCAGTAACATTTCTCCTTTTTCATCATTCTTTCAAGAGCCAACATTCATGAACCACAAATTTAAAAGACATATGCACTGCTTAAGCATACATTCAGAAAACAAAAGTATTGCCACCACATCAAAATAATCAAACTGTTATAAAATTCAAAATTCATGCAATTCTTTTCTTTTTCAATTAAGAACATTTTTCATTCAAGAAAGGTGATGGATTCATAGGACATTCATAACTTTAAGGCATAGACACTAAGACACTAATGATCACAAGACACAAACATAGATAAACATAAGCATAAAATTCGAAAAAAAAGAAAATAAAGAACAAGGAAATTAAGGAACGGGTCCACCTTAGTGATGGCGGCTCTTTCTTCCTCTTGAAGATCCTATGGAGTGCTTGAGCTCCTCAATGTCTCTTCCTTGTCTTTGTTGCTCCTCTCTCATGATTCTTTGATCTTCTCTTATCTCATGGAGGAGGATGGAATGTTCTTGGTGCTCCACCCTTAGTTGTCCCATGTTGGACTCAATTCTCCTGGGGAGGTGTTGATTTGCTCCCAATAGTTTTGTGGATGAAAATGCATCCCTTGAGGCATCTCAGGGATTTTATGAGGAGGAATTTCCTCATTCTTGCTTCATCCTTTTCTTAGTGATGGGCTTGAGGTCATGCCTTCTCAGTTGAACCGGCTTCCCTCTTGAGTTTCTCTTCCATTGAGCGCCCTCTTCACAAATGTTTATGAGGACTTGGTCCAACCTTTGATCAAAGTTGACCCTTTTTGAGTTTGAAAGGGATCTCGGGGATCACCTTCTTCAAGGCCACAACTTCATAGAAGTGGTCTTGATGCACCCTTGAGATGAATCTCTCCATCTCCCATGACTCGGAGGTGAAAGCTTTTGCCTTCCCTTTCCTCTTTCTAGAGGTTTCTCCGGCCTTGGATGCCATAAATGGTTATGGAAAAACAAAAAGCAATGCTTTTACCACACCAAACTTAAAAGGTTTGCTCGTCCTCGAGCAAAAGAAGAAAGAAGAGAGTAGAAGAAGAAGAAATGAAGGAGATGGGGGAGGCTTTGTGGTTCGGTCATGTAGGGGTGGGTTTGGGTGGGAAAGTGGTTTGAATTTGAAGGGTGAAGTAGATGGGGTTTTATGAAGGATAGATGTGAGTGGTGAAGAGAAAGATGGGATTTGATAGGTGAAGGGTTTTTTTTTTGGGGAAGAGGTGTTGAGGTGATTGGTGAATGGGTGAAGAAGAGAGAGAGTGGTGGGGTAGGTGGGGATCCTGTGGGGTCCACAGATCCTGAGGTGTCAAGGAAAAGTCATCCCTGCACCAAATGGCATGCAAAAATGCGTTTTTAGCCATTTCTGGCGTTTAACGCCAGCTTCTTGCTCTTTTCTGGCGTTTAACGCCAGTCTGGTGCCCCTTTCTGGCGTTAAACACCCAGAATGGTGCCAGACTGGGCGTTAAACGCCCAACAGCTAGCCTTACTGGCATTTAAACGCCAGCACGCTCTTTTCCAGGGTGTGCTATTTTTCTTTCTGCTTTTCATTCTGTTTTTGCTTTTTATATTGATTTTGTGACTTCTCATGATCATTAACCTACAAAAAATATAAAATAACAAAGAAAAATAGATATAAACATAACATTGGGTTGCCTCCCAACAAGCGCTTCTTTAATGTCAGTAGCTTGCCAGAGGACTCTCATGGAGCCTCACAGATACTCAGAGCAATGTTGGAACCTCCCAACACCAAACCTAGAGTTTGAATGTGGGGGTTCAACACCAAACTTAGAATTTGGTTGTGGCCTCCCAACACCAAACTTAAAGTTTGACTGTGGGGGCTCTGCTTGGCTCTGTTTTGAGAGAAGCTCTTCATGCTTCCTCTCCATGGTGACAGAGGGATATCCTTGAGCCTTAAACACCAAGGATTCTTCATTCACTTGAATGATCAACTCTCCTCTATCAACATCAATCACAGCCTTTGCTGTGGCTAGGAAGGGTCTGCCAAGGATGATGGATTCATCCATGCACTTCCCAGTCTCTAGGACTATGAAATCAATAGGGATGTAATGGTCTTCAACGTTTACCAGAACATCCTCTACAAGTCCATAAGCTTGTTTTCTTGAGTTGTCTGCCATCTCTAGTGAGATTTTTGTAGCTTGCACCTCAAAGATCTCTAGCTTCTCCATTACAGAGAGAGGCATGAGGTTTACACTTGACCCTAAGTCACACAAGGCCTTTTTGAAGGTCATGGTGCCTATGGTACAAGGTATTGAAAACTTCCCAGGATCCTGTCTCGTTTGAGGTAGTTTCTGCCTAGACAAGTCATCCAGTTCTTTGGTGAGCAAAGGTGGTTCATCCTCCCAAGTCTCATTTCCAAATAACTTGTCATTTAGCTTCATGATTGCTCCAAGGTATTTAGCAACTTGCTCTTCAGTGACATACTCATCCTCTTCAGAGGGAGAATACTCATCAGAGCTCATGAATGGCAGAAGTAAGTCCAATGGAATCTCTATGGTCTCATTTTGAGCCTCAGATTCCCATGGTTCCTCATTGGGGAACTCATTGGAGGCCAGTGGACGTCCATTGAGGTCTTCCTCAGTGGCGTTCACTGCCTCTTCCCCCTCTCCAAATTCGGCCATGTTGATGGCCTTGCACTCTCCTTTTGGATTTTCTTCTGTATTGCTTGGAAGAGTACTAGGAGGGAGTTCAGTAATTTTCTTACTCAGCTCACCCACTTGTGCCTCCACGTTTCTAATGGAGGACCTTGTTTCAGTCATGAAACTTTGAGTGGTTTTGATTAGATCAGAGACCATGGTTGCTAAGTCAGAGGTATTCTGCTTAGAACTCTCTGTCTGTTGCTGAGAAGATGATGGAAAAGGCTTGCTATTGCTAAACCTTTTTCTTCCACCATTATTATTGTTGAAACCTTGTTGAGGTCTCTGTTGATCCTTCCATGAGAAATTTGGATGATTTCTCCATGAAGGATTATAGGTGTTCCCATAGGGTTCTCCCATGTAATTCACCTCTTCCATTGAAGGGTTCTCAGGATCATAAGCTTCTTCCTCAGATGAAGCTTCTTTAGTACTGCTTGGTGCATTTTGTATTCCAGACAGACTTTGAGAAATCATATTGACTTGTTGAGTCAATATTTTGTTCTGAGCCAATATGGCATTCAGAGTGTCAATCTCAAGAACTCCTTTCTTCTGACTAATCCCATTGTTCACAGGATTCCTTTCAGAAGTGTACATGAATTGGTTATTTGCAACCATTTTAATCAGCTCTTGAGCTTCTGTAGGCGTCTTCTTCAGATGAAGAGATCCTCCAGCAGAGCTATCCAAAGACATCTTGGACAGTTCAGAGAGACCATCATAGAAAATACCTATGATGCTCCATTCAGAAAGCATGTCAGAGGGACACTTTCTGATTAATTGTTTGTATCTTTCCCAAGCTTCATAGAGGGATTCTCTTTCCTTCTGTCTGAAGGTTTGGACTTCCACTCTAAGCTTACTCAATTTTTGAGGTGGAAAGAACTTTGCCAAGAAGGCATTGACTAGCTTTTCCCAAGAGTCCAGGCTTTCTTTGGGTTGAGAGTCCAACCATGTCCTAGCTCTGTCTCTTACAGCAAAAGGGAATAGCATAAGTCTGTAGACCTCAGGGTCAACCCCATTAGTCTTGACAGTGTCACAGATTTGCAAGAACTCAGCTAAAAACTGATGAGGATCTTCCAATGGAAGTCCATGGAACTTGCAATTCTGTTGCATTAGAGAAACTAATTGAGGCTTAAGCTCAAAGTTGTTTGCTCCAATGGCAGGGATAGAGATGCTTCTCCCATAGAAGTCGGGAGTAGGTGCGTTCTTCTTCTTTGAAGATTTCTGTTAGGTCCTCTACAGAGAGTTGTGCCTTGGCTTCTATTAGCTTTCTCTTCAAGGTCCTTTCAGGTTCAGGATCAGCCTCAACAAGAATGTTTTTGTCCTTGCTCCTGCTCATAAGAAAGAGAAGAGAACAAGAAAATATGGAATCCTCTATGTCACAGTATAGAGATTCCTTGAGGTGTCAGAGGAAAAGAAAAATAGAAGGCAGAAGTAGAAAATTCGAACTTATCAAAGAAGATGGAGTTTGAATTTTGCATTAAGGAATAGTGTTAGTCCATAAATAGAAGGATGTGAGAAGAAAGGAAGAAATTTTCGAAAATTAAGTAAAAGGTTTTAAAAACATTTTGAAAAACACTAACTAATTTTCGAAAACCAAGAGTGGGAAAGAGATCAAGTGATTTTTGAAAAAGATTTTGAAATTAGAAATCAAAACGATTTGATTGAAAACTATTTTGAAAAAGATGTGGTTAAGAAGATATGATTAGTTTTAAAAATATATGATTGAGAAGATATGATTTGAAAAACATTTTAAAAAGATTTGATTTTGAGAATTAAAAACTTGGCTAACAAGAAAAGATATGATTCAAACATTAAACCTTTCTCAACAGAAAAGGCAACATACTTGAAATGTTGAATCAAATCATTAATTGATAGCAAGTATTTTTGAAAATGGAAAGAAATTGATTTTGAAAAAGATTTGATTGAAAAGATTGATTTGAAAAAGATTTGATTTTGAAAAATTTTGAGAACTTGAAAAAAAGTTGATTTAAAAACAAAATCTTCCCTCTTGTGCCATCCTGGCGTTAAACGCCCAGAATGGTGCACATTCTGGCGTTTAACGCCCAAACCTCTTCCCTTTTGGGCGTTAAACGCCCAACCAGGCACCTTGGCTGGCGTTTAAACGCCAGTCTGTCCTTCTTCACTGGGCGTTTTGAACGCCCAGCTTTTTCTGTATAATTCCTCTGCTGTATGTTCTGAATCTTCAATTCTCTGTATTATTGACTTGAAAAGACACAAATTAAAAATATTTTTGGATTTTTAATAATGAGGAAAAATCAAAATGCAACTAAAATCAAATAGTAATGCATGCAAGACACCAAACTTAGCAATTTGTATACTACTGACACTAATGAGAATGCATATGAGACACATAAACACTCAAGTCAAGAGGAATTAAAGATCAGAGTAATGAAATCATCAATAACATCTTGAAGATCACTAGGACACATGCATGAATGCAAGAAGAACAGAAACATACAATTGACACTAAACTTAATATGAGACACTAGACTCAAACAAGAAATTTTTGGATTTTATGATTTTGTAAATTTTTTTGTGCTTTTTTCGAAAATTAAGTGGAAAAAGAAAATAAAGATATCAAAATTCTTAATGAGAGTTCCAGGAATCATGCAATGTTTAGTCTAAGACTCCGGTCCAGGAATTAGACATGGCTTCACAGCCAGCCAAGCTTTCAAAGAAAGCTTCGGTCCAAAACACTAGACATGGCCAATGGCCAGCCAAGCCTTAGCAGATCACTGCTCCAACAGCAAGATTGATAGAAATCAACATGCTCTTGTGATGATAAGTTGAAACCTCGGTCCAATGAAATTAGACATGGCTTCACAGCCAACCAGATTTCAACAGATTATCATGAAACTCTAGAATTCGTTCTTAAGAACTCTGAAGAAAAAAAAATACCTAATCTAAGCAACAAGACGAACCGTCAGTTGTCCATACTCAACAATCCCCGGCAACGGCGCCAAAAACTTGGTGCACGAAATTGTGATCAATACTTTTCACAAATCAAATAATCCCCGGTAATGAATCCAAAAACTTGGTGTTCAATACCATGGCATAAACACAACTTCGCACAACTAACCAGCAAGTGTACTGGGTCGTCCAAGTAATAAACCTTACGCGAGTAAGGGTCGATCCCACAGAGATTGTTGGTATGAAGCAAGCTATGGTCACCTTGTAAATCTTAGTCAGGCAAACTCAAATGGGTATGGTGATATGCGAATAAAACATAAAGATAAAGATAGAGATACTTATGTAATTCATTGGTAGGAATTTCAGATAAGAGTATGAAGATGCTGGTCCCTTCCGTCTCTCTGCTTTCCTACTGTCTTCATCCAATCCTTCTTACTCCTTTCCATGGTAAGCTTAAGCAAGGGTTTCACCGTTGTCAGTGGCTACCTCCCATCCTCTCAGTGGAAATGTTCAACGCACCCTGTCACGGCACGGCTATCCATCTGTCGGTTCTCGATCAGGCCGGAATAGAATCCAGTGATTCTTTTGCGTCTGTCGCTAACGCCCCGCCCTCAGGAGTTTGAAGCACGTCACAGTCATTCAGTCATCGAATCCTACTCAGAATACCACGGACAAGGTTAGACCTTCCGGATCCTCTTGAATGCCGCCATCAGTTCTAGCTTATACCACAAAGACTTTGATCTCACGGAATGGCTGGCTCGGTTGTCAGGCGAGCACTCGGTTGTCAGGCGATCAACCATGCATCGTGTATCAGGAATCCAAGAGATATTAACCCAATCTAGGGTAGAACGGAGGTGGTTGTCAGGCACACGTTCATAGGTAAGAATGATGATGAGTGTCACAGATCATCACATTCATCAAGTTGAAGAACAAGTGATATCTTAGAACAAGAACAAGCGGAATTGAATAGAAGAACAATAGTAATTGCATTAATACTCGAGGTACAGCAGAGCTCCACACCTTAATCTATGGTGTGTAGAAACTCCACCGTTGAAAATACATAAGAACAAGGTCTAGGCATGGCCGAATGGCCAGCCTCCCAATGATCTAAGATAGCATCAGAACAAAGATAACTACCCCGATATCTCAATACAATAGTAAAAGGTCCTACTTATAGAGAACTAGTAGCCTAAGGTTTACAGAGAACTTGGTGTGTGCTTGGGCTGAGGAATGAAGCATTTTCGTGTAGAGACTCTTCTTGGAGTTAAACGCCAGCTTTGGTGCCAGTTTGGGCGTTTAACTCCCATTCTTGTGCCAGTTCCGGCGTTTAACGCTGGGAATTCTGAGGATGACTTTGAACGCCGGTTTGGGCCATCAAATCTTGGGCAAAGTATGGACTATCATATATTGCTGGAAAGCACAGGATGTCTACTTTCCAACGCCGTTGAGAGCGCGCCAATTGGGCTTTTGTAGCTCCAGAAAATCCACTTTGAGTGCAGGGAGGTCAGAATCCAACAGCATCTGCAGTCCTTTTTAGTCTTTGAATCAGATTTTTGCTTAGGTCCCTCAATTTCAGCCAGAAAATACCTGAAATCACAGAAAAACACACAAACTCATAGTAAAGTCCAGAAAAGTGAATTTTAACTAAAAACTAATAAAAATATACTAAAAACTAACTAGATCATACTAAAAACATACTAAAAACAATGCCAAAAAGCGTACAAACTATCCGCTCATCACTGACTTGTCTGCCATTTGTAATGAGAATATGGCAGGCTGTACCTCAATGATCCCCAGTTTCTCCATTACAGAGAGTGGCATAAGATTTATACCTGACACTAGGTCGCACAGAGCTTTTTCAAAGGTCATGGTGCCTATGGTGCAGGGTATTACGAATTTGCCAGGATCTTGTCTCTTTTGAGGTAAAGTTTGCTGAACCCAGGTATCTAGTTCACTAATGAGCAAGGGAGGTTCACCTTCCTAAGTCTCATTACCAAATAACTTGGCATTCAGCTTTATGATAGCTCCTAGATATTGAGCAACTTGCTCTCCAGTTACATCTTCATCCTCTTCAGGGAAGAATAGTCTTCAGAGCTCATGAATGGCAGAAGGAGATTTAATGGAATCTCTATGGTCCCTATATGAGTCTCAGATTCCTTTGGGTCCTCAATAGGGAACTCCTTCTTGGTTGGGAGATTTTCCATGAGGTCTTCCTCATTGGGATTCACGTCCTCCCTTTCCTCTCTAGGTTCGGCCATATTGATTATATCAATGGCCTTGCACTCTCTTTTTGGATTTTCTTCAGTATTGATTGGGAGAGTACTAGGAGGAGTTTTAGTGACTTTCTTGCCCAGCTGGCCAACTTATGCTTCCAAATTTCTAATGGAGGACCTTGTTTCACTCATGAAGCTTAAAGTGGCCTTAGATAGATCAGAGACTATATTTGCCAAGTTAGAGGTGCTCTGCTCAGAATTCTCTGTCTGTTACTGAGAAGATGATGGAAAAGGCTTGCCATTGTTAAACCTGTTTCTTCCACCATTATTAAAGCCTTGTTGAGGCTTTTGTTGATCCTTCCATGAGAAATTTGGATGATTTCTCCATGAAGAATTATAGGTGTTTCCATACGGTTCACTCATGTAATTTACCTCTGCCATTGTAGGGTTTTTAGGATCATAAGTTTCTTCTTCAGAAGATGCCTCTTTAGTACTGTTGGATGTATTTTGCCGTCCATTCAGACGTTGAGAAATCATGTTGACTTGTTGAGTCAACATTTTGTTCTGAGCCAATATGGCATTTAGAGCATCAAATTTCAAGAACTCCCTTCATCTCAGGCGTCCGATTATTCACGGAATTCCTCTCAGAAGTGTACATGAATTGGTTATTTGCAACCATTTCAATAAGTTTCTGAGCTTCTGCAGGCGTTTTCTTTAGGTGAATGGATCCACCTGCAGAGTGGTCCAGTGACATCTTAGAGAACTCAGACAGACCATAATAGAATATATCTATCATGGTCCATTCTGAGAACATGTCAGAATCACACTTTTTGGTCATCTGCTTGTATCTTTCCCAAGCTTCATAGAGGGATTCACCATCTTTTTGCTTGAAGGTCTGAATATCCACTCTAAGCTTGCTCAGCTTTTAAGGAGGAAAGAATTTAACCAAGAAGGCCGTGACCAGCTTATCCCAAGAGTCCAGGCTATCCTTAGGTTGTGAGTCCAACCATGTTCTAGCTCTGTCTTTTACAGCAAAAGGGAAAAGCATGAGCCTGTAGACTTCAGGATCTACTCCATTAGTCTTAACAGTCTCACAGATCTGCAAGAACTCAGTTAAAAACTAGTAGGGATCTTCTGATGGAAGTCTATAAAACTTGCAGTTTTGTTGCATTAGAGTAACTAGTTGAGGTTTCAACTCAAAATTGTTTGCTCCAATGGCAGGAATTGAGATGCTTCTTCCATCAAACTTGGAAGTAGGTGTAGTATAATCACCAAGCATCCTCCTTTCATTGTTGTTGTTGGGTTCGGCTGCCATATCTTTTTCTTGTTCGAAAATTTTAGTAAGGTTGTCTCTGGATTGTTGTAATTTAGCTTCTCTTAGTTTCCTCTTCAGAGTCCTTTCAGGTTCAAGATCAGCTTCAACAAGAATGTCTTTTTCCTTATTCCTGCTCATATGAGAAAGAAGAAAACAGAAAAGGAAGAGGAATCCTCTATGTCACAGTATAGAGATTCTTTTATGTTAGTAGAAGAAGAAAGGGAATAAGAGTAAAGAAGAATGAATAATCCAAACACAAGGGTGAGGATAGGGGCAGAGATTGGAGATGAAGAGAAGTGTTAGTAAATGAATAAATAAATAGAATAAGATGAGAGAGGGAGAAATTTTTGAAAATAAATTTTGAAAAAGTAGTTAGTGATTTTCGAAAATTAAAGGAGAATAAAATTAAAATTAAAATTTAAAATAATTAATTAATTAAAAAGAATTTAAAAAAAAAGAGAGAGGTATTTTCAAAAATTGGAGAGAGAAAAGTTGTTAGGTGGTTTTGAAAAAGTTAAAAAGAATAAACAACATTTAATTGGTTAGTTTGAAAAGATTTGAAAATCAAATTTGAAAAGTGTTCATATCCTCGGTCGAGTTGTCCGACCCGGGATGTTCTATAGACAAAGCGACCGACCTCTTCAGGTCAGGACAATTCGACCTCTTCTTAAAGAGTTTGGCCAAGTCACGAGAAAGCCCAAACAAAGGGCCCAAATAGAGGAACACGCCCCAGATCCTAAGGCAGCCCAAGCCTACGAGAGAAGGGCGGTTCCCTTAAAGATAAGATGACATCACTTAAAGATAAGATAAAGATAAGATAAGATAACTAACTTATCTTATCCACAGAAGGCCATATCTCACCATTATAAATACATTGGAGCACCCAGGTATAACTCATACTCTGATTTTACTCAATACCTGCTTAATACCGTCGCTAACTTAAGCATCGGAGTCCCTTGCAGGTACCCCGACCCTTCGGTGACAAAGGATCAGCAACACTCTCAGTTCCACAAGTCGGACACACTAGCTCCGGCCGTTATACGCCTGTCGGACACTTCGGCTCCGACCAACCCAGAAGATCTCGACCGAGATCGATCTACAGTTTCAGGTAACCCTCGGAACAAAAAGATAAGAAGATAAGAAGATATTTTGAAATCAAATTTTTGAAAAAGATAAAATTTTGAAAAAGATATGATAAAAAGATATGATTAAAAAGATATAGTTGGAAAAGATTTAATTTTTAAAATTAAAATTAATTACTTGACTAACAAGAAACTAAAAGATATGATTCTAGAGTTTAAAGATTGAACCTTTCTTAACAAGAAAGTAACAAACTTCAAAATTTTTTTGAATCAATCACATTAATTGTTAATAAAGTTTTCGAAAATTATGAATAAAGATAAGAAAAGGTTTTAAAATTCAAATTAAAAATTTTCGAAAAAAATAGTAAGAAAAATGAAAAAGATTTTATTTTTGAAAAAGTTTTGAAAAGGATAAGATTTTTTTTTTAATTGAAAATTTGACTTGACTTACAAGAAATAACTAATTTTAAAAAAAATTGACTAAGTCAACTCAAATTTTCGAAATTTTAAGAGAATTAAGGAAAAGATATTTTTTTGATTTTTGATTTTTTTTAATGATGAGAGAGAAAAACACAAATATGACCCAAAACATGAAAATTTTGGATCAAAACCAATGATGCATGCAAGAACACTATGAATGTCAAGATGAACACCAAGAACACTTTGAAGATCATGATGAACATCAAGAACATATTTTTTGAAAAAAATTTTATGCAAAGAAAACATGCAAGACACCAAACTTAGAAATCTTTCATGTTTAGACACTATGAATGCAAAAATGCAAATGGAAAACAACAACAGATACAAAACAAGAAAACAGCAAGATCAAACAAGAAGACTTACCAAGAACAACTTGAAGATCATGAAGAACACCATGCATGGATTTTCAAAAAATGCATAAATTTTTAGAAAAATGCAATTGACACCAAACTTAAAAGTTGATTCAAGACTCAAACAAGAAACACAAATTATTTTTGATTTTTATGATTTTGTTATTTTTTTGTATTTTATTTTATATTTTTCGAAAAACATATAGAAAAAAGAAAGTAATGAATCCAAAGTCCTCAATCAAAATCCTATGAATTAGACATGGCTTAATAGCCAGCCAAGCTAAAACATGTTATATGAAACTCTAGAATTCATTCTTGAAAACTCTGAAAATTTTCGAAAATAGGTGATAAATTTTTGAAAGATTTAAAAAAAAAATTTTTTGAAAATAAATGAAAAGAAAATTACCTAATCTGAGCAACAAGATGAACGAACAATCCCCGGCAACGGCGCCAAAAACTTGGTGCACGAAATTGTGATCTCTAATAATGGCATTCAGCTTGGTATGCGCGTTTATAACTCAGCACTTTCTTCACAACCTTGCACAACTAACCAGCAAGTGCACTGGGTCGTCCAAGTAATAAACCTTACGTGAGTAAGGGTCGATCCCACGGAGAATGTTGATATGAAGCAAGCTATGGTCATCTTGTAAATCTCAGTCAGGCAGATAATAAATGGTTATGCAGTTTTCGAATAATAGTAATAAATAAACAGAAAGTAATGATAGAAATACTTATGTAGATCATCAATGGGAATTTCAGATAGGCGTATGAAGATGCTATGCTCCTTCTGAATCTTTGCTTTCCTACTGCCTTCATCCAATCCTTCTTACTCCTTTCCATGGCAAGCTGTATGTAGGGCATCACCGTTGTCAATGGCTACATCCCATCCTCTCAGTGAAAAAGGTCCAAATGCTCTGTCACGGCACGGCTAATCATCTGTCGGTTCTCGATCATGTCGAAATAGAATCCCTTGATTCTTTTGCGTTTGTCATCACGCTCAAAAATCGTGAGTTTGAAGCTCGTCACAGTCATTCAATCCCGGAATCCTACTCGGAATACCACAGACAAGGTTTAGACTTTCTGGATTCGCATGAATGCCGCCATCAATTCTAGCTTATACCATGAAGACTCTAATCTCACAGAATGGAAGGCTCAGTTGTTAGGCGAGGGCAACCATGCGTCGTGCATCAGGAATCCAAGAGATACACACTCTAGCTTTCGCTTGTAGAACGGAAGTGGTTGTCAGACACGCGTTCATAGGGACGGATGATGATGAGTGTCACGGATCATCTCATCCATCAGGTTGAAGTATGAGTAGTATCTTAGAACAGAAATAAGATTGAATTCGAATAAAAGATAGTAGTAATTGCATTAAAACTTTGAGGTACAGCAGAGCTCCACACCCTTAATCTATGGTGTGTAAAAACTCCACCGTTGAAAATACATAAGTGATGAAGGTTCAGGCATGGCCGAATGGCCAGCCTCCCATCAATGATCAATAGTCTCCTAACATGAATAATGGAATAAAACCGAGACCAAAGATGTCTAATACAATAGTAAAATGTCCTATTTATACTAGACTAGCTGCTAGGGTTTACAGAAGTAAGTAATTGATGCAAAAATCCACTTCCCGGGCCCACTTGGTGTGTGCTTGGGCTGAGCTTGAGTTTTACACGTGCAGAGGCTTCTTTTGGAGTTGAATGCCGAGTTGTAACGTGTTTTTGGCGTTCAACTCTGGTTCGTGGCGTGTTTCTGGCGTTGACTCTAGAATGCAGCATAGAACTGGCGTTGAGCGCCAGTTTACGTCATCCAATCACAAATAAAGTATTGACTATTATATATTGCTGGAAAGCTCTGGATGTCTACTTTCCAACGCCGTTAAGAGTGCACCATTTGGAATTTTGTAGCTCCAGAGAATCCATTTCGAGTACAAGGAGGTCAGATTCCAACAGCATCAGCAGTCCTTTGTTAGCCTTCTATCAGAGTTTTGCTCAGGTCCCTCAATTTCAGCCAGAAATTACCTAAAATCACAGAAAAACACACAAACTCATAGTAAAGTCCAGAAATGTGAATTTAGCATAAAAACTAATGAAAACATCCCAAAAAATAGCTAGATTATACTAAAAACTATCTAAAAACAATGCCAAAAAGCGTATAAATTATCCGCTCATCACCTTCCTTTTGTAGATGGCTCTGTTTGAATGAGAGCACTGCACTCCTTATTCATCACTATTGTTTTCTCACCCTTCAGTGAACTCTTTTTGGTCAGCAGCTCCTTTATGTACCTGATGTATGAGGGCATCTGCTGGAGAGCCTTAATGAACGGAATGTTTACATGAAGAGATGCAAACATGTCGAGGAACCTTGAATACACTCTCCTTTCTACACCACCCTTGAGCCTTTGGGGAAAAGGTGCATATGGGTTCAGATTCTCCTCTTTTTTTAGCTCCTTCCTGTGTGTGGGATTGGGTGCTTGACTTCTCTCTTCATGCTTTTCCTTTGGATTGTCTTGAAAGTGTTTTGTTTGTGTGTTTACTTCTTCCACACTCCTCTCATCACTTATAGTGATCATCTTGCATTCTTCCCATCTTACTTTCTTTGTTTCTCCTCTTAGGTTCTTCTCTGTGTCACTTGGGAAACTATCAGTCGGCTTGAGAAACTGTTGAGATAGATATCCCACTTGGGACTCCAGCCTCTTGATGGTGTCTCCCTGGTTTTTTATATTGGCTCGCACTTCATCCTTGAACACTCTGTTGTCTTGGACTTCCTTACATATACCTTCATGTAGAGTCTCAATTCTGGAGAGTCTATCTTCGGTTGGTGATGGTGGGTTCAGGTTAGGAGATTGAGAGTGGTCATGTTGGTTTTGATATGGATGTTGAGAAGGGGGGTTAGGTGGGTGTTGATATGGTCTCTGTGTTGAGTGTTGGTAGGTTGCATTATTGTTGAGATTGTGGTTGTGGCGTCTCTGGTCTTGGCCTTAGTCTTGTTGATTTCCCCACCCGAAATTAGGGTGGTTCTTCCAACCAGAATTATAAGTTTTGGAGTATGGATCATGGGTCTGCCTGGGTGAGTTCCCAATATAGTTGGCTTGTTCCCAGTTGCCTTCTTCTCCTGTATTCACTCCTTCTTGAGCTGGTGATGAAGTGATGACTGCTGCAACTTGGTTCTCTTCCATCTTCTTGGTAAGATCGGCTAACTGCTTGGTGATCATCTTGTTTTGAGCCAGCAGTGCATCTTCTCCTCCATGTTTGTTTTAAAGTACTCTTCCTCTTCCTCAGCACGAATAACTCTTTTCCTTCTTGCTTCCCTCCTTACTCTAAAGAAGGTCCTCTCAGGTTCAGAATCAAAGGAAGTTGAAGCTCCGCTTCTTCTCCCTGTCATACAACTAACAAAGCACACAGCAAGAAAGAAAAATGAAGAAATTATTCTTGTTAGAGTGGCTATTAGTGTGAGTGGTGCAAATTATCAAATAGTTAGTGGATTAGTGAACAAAATTGTAAATAACAACAAAAAAAAAAAGAAAATGAAGAGTGAAGATGGGGAAGAGGAAGAAGATAACTGAAACTGAAGGTAAATGACTAGGTAAAATAAACAAGTAAAAGAAAAATGCTCAATCTAGTGATCTTCCAACTTAATCATTGTCGATACAAAATCAATCCCCAGCAACAGCGCCATAAACTTGATGCACGGAAACTTGTCTCTCAACAAATTTCCCTTCGGCAGGTATACCGAATTATCGTCAAGTAAAAACTCATAATAGAGTGAGGTCGAATCCCACAAGGATTGATTGGTCAAGCAACTTTAGTTGGAG
Organism: Arachis hypogaea; assembly: GCF_003086295.3. Classification (NCBI taxonomy): domain Eukaryota; kingdom Viridiplantae; phylum Streptophyta; class Magnoliopsida; order Fabales; family Fabaceae; genus Arachis; species Arachis hypogaea. The sequence goes on along the minus strand of NC_092045.1, from coordinate 40,469,195 downwards.
GAATGTTCTAGTTGAGCTAAGCAGAAATTGAGTTGAGAGTTGCAGAAAATTAAATGGCGGGAAAGTAAATTACAGAAAGTAAATTGCAGAATCCTAAATGGGGATTTGGGGAGATGAACATAGAAATAAAAGGTAGAAAGTAAAGAGAATGGGTAAGATCAGAAATGGGGGATTTATTGGGCTTAGGAGATCTTGTATTCTCTGGACCAAGTTCATTTTTATCTCTTCCCCAATTAATGCATTCATTGATCACCTTGGCAATCTTAGGTGATTAGATCCCAATTCCTTGGTAACCCAATCTCTCTAAGCTTGAACAATTTCCCAATTCCTTGATTTAATTGCTCATGGGAAGAGATGAAGTATGGCCACTGATTATACCACATGTATTTCCAAATCAAAGTGTTGGGAGGATTATATGTCACTATATCCATCCAAACCCCAATTTGGTCCAACATGAGAAAGCATTTCTAGCATGATCTCCTCATCCCTTTTCCAAGGCTCAGAGGATATCCAATTATGGAAAGTTTTTTTTCCAAGAAAACTAACCAATTGATTTAAGATCGAAAGCTTTCTAGTAAATCAAAAGAAAAGAAAGAAAAAGAAGAATGAAAACTATAATTGATCCATCAAATTACAACAGAGCTCCCTAACCCAATGAAAAGGGATTTAGTTATTCATAGCTCTGGAAATGGAAGATGATAGAGGAGAGTACATTCTAAAGTAAACTAGAAATTGCAGGAAAAGAAAATATACAGAGTGTAGTTCTCCAAAATGCCAAGCTCCTTTCTAGTTCAAAACTACTCCTATATATACTACTCTTCTTGATCTTCTAGTTAGCTCTTCAAGTCTTGGATATGGGCCTTTGATCTTGAGTTAAAGTAGTTACAATCTTCAGTGGGCTCAGCTTTGCTTGCAGAAAAAGTGTGAGTCAGGCATGGGTGGACGTTAATTAGGACGTTAGTGGTGTTAACGTTAAGTGAAAATGTGGGTTCGAGAACGTTAGTGACGATCACCTTTTTCACTAACGCTCCAAACCAAATTTATCCACGTTAACTTCAACGTTAGTGACACTAACGTTGCCTCTTAGTCCTTTACAGATGTTATTGGCATTCACCTTTACCAATAACGTTGCTTCTCAATCTTTCACAAACGTTATTGGCATTCACCTTTACTAATAACGTTGCTCTTTGCTTCTTTTCCCACGATAGTGATCCACGTTAGTGTAACTAACGTGGCCCTTAACATGGGCATGCCCAAGCTTCGAGAGCGTTAGTGACACTTACCTTTTTCACTAACACTTCAAACGCCCCTCTTTCCCACGTTAGTGTCTCACGTTAATTGCATTAATGTGACCACTAACGTGGTGGTGATTGTCATCTCCAATGTTAGTGACAAAGGTGAGTGTCACTAACGTTGGCCTATCATTCCTCCCTCCACGTTATCCTTCACGTTAGTGGTCTTCACGTGACCACTAACGTGGGCACTATTGGTTTAGCCCAACGTTAGTGACAAAGGATGGTGATTGCTTTCTCCCCCCACGTTAGAGTTCACGTTAATTGGATTAACGTGACTCTTAACGCGGCTAAGTGTGCCCTTTTTGGAACGTTAGTGGTATTCACTTTTACCACTAACGTTGGAGCTCCCCTTTTCCTCCACGTTAGCTACCACGTTAATGTAATTAACGTGGGCTATGATGGCTTCGAAGGTGTTATTGGCGATCACTTTTTCCATTAACACTGCAAGCTTATTCCCATTCCACGTTAGTGGTCACATTAATTAGATTAATGTGGCTGCTAACGTGGCTCTTCCTTGCTTCCTTTGTCCTGAAATCAAGCAACTAAAGTGCATCAAAGCTCTGTTCCAAGTCATGAGATCATGCATTATCCATTTTATCATTCAATTCCTGCATAATTCTCATGAAATCATGTAAAGTTCACAATATTAGCTTGAATCAAGATGCACTACAACATTTTTAAGCTATTGCAACATATAATATAAGTAACTTTTAAAAAGTGTTATCTAAAATGGTCAAAAACAACATTTAAGATTTGTTGCAAAGAAATAAAATTATTGCAACTCTTTGTTAACCAACATACTGCAAACGTTCTCTTTGATCACTTTAAGATACATGTGAAAAAGTGTTGTTTTATAAATTAAATAGGCAACATTTATAATATTTATCTATTATACTTCCTAAGAGTTGCCTTTAAATTTTTAATGAACTTCTCCTTCTAAGTGTTGCTAAAGTTATTTCACTAAAATTTTTATTTTTATTTATTTTTTAAAATTATTCTTTTCCTCCTGAACTTAACCAAAGAACAAGAAAAGAAGCACAAAAAACATCAAGCAATAATTGATTCATTACATTCCTGAGTACCATTACCTAGAAACAAAACTCGAAGTCTCAAACCATATCATTTCATAATCAAAATCCTAACCCTAACACAATTTTCCCCTTTAACGACGTTGACGCGCATTCTACATTTCTCTCTGCTCATCGTCATCATGTTCATCACTGCCTAAGCTCGCGCCGTGTTCTACTTTGCTTGCATCGCGTTCTGCTATAGTCTGATCTGATGTGTTCTTATACCCGCGCCGTTCTAAAACTTCTGCTCTTCTCCGCCATTTTGAAATCTATTCTCTGCCATTTTGAAATCTCTGGCTTGCGCTGCTATTTCCGTTTCTTCCTGCGCTGCCGGATCCGCCGCTGCTGTATTCCCTCTTCTCTGCCTTGCACTGCCTGAGTCGTCTCTGGTCATCGTCGCTGCTCGATGGTTGTCGTAGGCTCGCCAATGCCTCATGTCCTCGCTGTCTCTACTGTAATCCTTACTGCTCGCTGCAATCATGTCTCAGGTTAGGGTTTTTTCTCCTCTGTAATCTTAGGAAGCTAATTCTAATCTCAAATTGGGGAAATTGAGGAATGTGTTTAGGATGTATATATGTTCTTTGAGAGGGTCTAGTGTATGTGCTTATTGAATATGCTTTTTCGAGTTGCTAGTATATAATGCTATGCTTTGAGGTTCTTATTTTGGTGCACATGGGGTGGGCTACTTTACTGATTTGGTTTTGTAGGCATTACATATTGTTATCTTTTGGTTCTTATTTTGGTGCTGGAATATTCTGTGGTTAATGTGTATAGCCTTTTCAACCTACTCCAGCACATGTGCCAACACCCCTGACTGGTTAGATGTCAAATCCTACCACTGTAGCACATGCTGCAGTTTCTGAAGGAGCCACTATAGGTCTTGGTACTACTACAGGTCTTGGTGCACCATCAATCCCTGGTAATACATTTTCTTGCGGCCTGCTATTCTCGAGTTTGTAGTGGTTTTAACATCTAATTGGCTATGGTTCTAAATTCAATCTATGACTTCTGACAAGTTTCATTATCTTGTTCAAGCTGCTTTGAAGCACCCTAGGACCCCTCCAACTAATCCTTCTATTGATTACCCATCTAGAGGTTCAGATCATGTCTCTAAAAGAACAAGACCAATGGGAATGTCGGATGAGGTAATCTGATACCACTTAGGGAAAAAAAATAACTAGTGGTCTTGTAATTCTTATTTATACAAATTTTTACAACTCACATTTCTGGCATCAACTTTTCATCATGTTGTGCAGGTAAATCTTCATGTCAATGTGTTGTCAGCCACATTCCCAGGTCATGGTCATGGCCAGGCTTTTAATGCACCATATGACTTGCCAAAGACTGTTATGCGGACTCTGAACCAGGGTTCATCTCCTATGAGCATGGACTTCCATCCAGTTCAACAGACTATACTTCTTGGTCTGCTGCCTTTCTAAGACCATTCAATAGTGTTTTTCACTTGAGTTAATTGTGTGTATTTGATGTTATTGTTCTCAGCTAAACGTAAGTTTTTCCTTCTTTTCATGCAATATATCAGTTGGTACAAATGTTGGCGACATTGCTTTGTGGGAAGTGGGTTCTAGGGAGCGGTTGGTCTTGAGGAATTTCAAAGCTTGGGATCTTAGTGCCTATTCAATGCCATTTCAGGTTCCTCTTTTCTCCTTTATACATGAATTTTTATACCAAGCCCGGCTACTTGTAACTTATAGTTACTGAAATAAAGCTATATATGTGCAATTCAGGCTGCTCTTGTCAAAGATCCAGGTGTTTCTGTCAACCGTGTGATTTGGAGTCCAGATGGTGCTTTATTCGGTAAGTTGAAAGTTTTTAAAATATTCATTTATGATATTCTCTAATGTATAATTTATGAAGTCAACACAACCAATCATTAATATGACTTTTTTCAACAAACAGGAGTTTCTTACTCAAGGCACATTGTTCACATAGTTTCTTCTACTCTGCCTTTTCTTCTCAACATGAGGACCACCAACAACAACCACCAAAATGATCAATCTGCACCATCATCTTCATCATCTCCATCTGTACTGAAGTGGGCGACACACATAATGAGGAAGCCAGCAGTGCCAAGTAGCCACCCAGACAACTAGAAAGTAGTAGTGGAGGGTGCACCAAGTGAAGAGCCTGGAGTTCAATACTACCATCAGCAGCATCCATATGTTCAACATAGCCTCCTTGACAAGCCTTCAAGTACCAGCCCCATGGAATCCATCCTCAACATGTTCGATTCTTGGAGTGAGAAGGCCGAACTTGCTGCCAACAACATCTGGCACAACCGTTAGTTTCTTCTTTCCTTCTCTTTTATTTTTCTTTCTTTTTTCTCAAATTGATGTGGTAGTTATGAAAAATGAAATTAATTAATATTTGGGAGAACAAAATTTGTACTTTTGTACATTTCTCTGTTAAAGAATTAAGTTATTACTTGTGTCTTTAGTAGTCAACACAGATTGGATTTACTTAAATTATTTTATGCTTTTACTTAATATTTATATGTAATGCTCATTGTATAATTTATGTTAATAAAATGATACAAATCATATATTTTGCTACAATTTGTTTGTGAAAATGTTGTCATATTAATGTTTAGAATTGCATCGGGTGAAAATTGACGTGTAGTTCTTTTTAAGTAAACTTAAGAGCAAAGAGTCATTTTGACATGTTTGAGTGTTTGACTAAATTATAATGATTCTTAATTATGTGATTAAACACTAGTCAATCATGTCATAAGTATCAAATATCATTCCAATTGACTATAATTGTTATTTTGTAAATCTAATATTTTATCATTTGTTATCTTTTTTCGGATGTTAAAAATTGAGGATCTATTTTCGTTATTTTGCAGTCAAAACAAGTCCATCAGTATCCTCGGCTGCACTGGTGAAAGCAATATCCAAAGGTGGATTTGAGTCACTGTACAAGCAGACATTCACAACATATCCAAATGAGAAGCTTAAGAAAACATTTGCGTGTTACCTCTCAACATCAACAGGCCCTGTTGCTGGAACACTTTACCTCTCAGATGTTCATGTCGCCTTTTGCAGCGATCGCCCTTTGTCTTTCACTGCACCCTCTGGCCAGCAAACTTAGAGCTACTACAAGGTGGCAATCTCTATTTTTCTTTCTTAATCTATAATTGCAATTATAACACAAAAAAAATTGTTCAAAAGAAAATGAAAACACCGAATTTTTTATATGGAAAGCAATAATGCAAGGTAAAAACTCATATGAAGTTATTTCATATGAAGTTGATAGTTAAAAATTACTACATTATTTGACACGTTTGATTAAATTGTTATATAATGATTATTAACTATCAACTTCATGTAAAAATAACTGCATGTAAGTTTTCACCATAGTGCGGCCTCATGACATTAACTAAGCTTGCATTTTTTGCATTGATTGTGTTTCTGAATATATCTCATTTGTTTCAACAGAATCCTATGGTCCTATACCTTGGCCACTTTAGGAGTTTTTTAGACATATTTATTGCTTTTATATCTATAGTATTTAATATCATTAAAAAATTTTATTATAATTTTTTAGTTTTAATGATAAGTTGTTTATTTTTTGTTGTGTATTATTTACAGATTTAGCATATGGGACAAGTCAAGCATAGATATAAAATATGCAAGTAGATTGACATCTTTTTGACAAATATTAATTACTATTTTGTTATGACAATTATTGTTAGACAAGAATTTTATTTTGTTGAGAATTATTGATGAACATGTATTTGAAATACTAATTGAAGTTTTTAATATCTATTTTAATTAGAATTTTATTGTTAGTTATTTTGTCTCTTTTATAATTTTTTTCTATTTTACACAAATTTATTTATTAATTAAAATAATTACACATGTATGAACAAAAAAAATTATTGTAAATTTTATTTTTTTTGTATTTTTATTACAAAAATAATTTTTATTTTTATCAAAAAGGAAACCCTTTTATTAGTTGTATATTTTGAATATTAGACAACACTTGTATGGTTGCATATACAAAAAAAAAGCAACACTTGTTTAGGTTGCATCTATATCCAAAAGAAAAGGCAATACTTTAAAGAGTTGCATATTCAAAATTAATAGGCAACACTTCAAAGGATTGCAAATTCTAACTTATAAGCAACACGTAAAAGAGTTGCATTTTATTACAAATAGTCAACACTTTTTAGTAGTGATCAAAATACGAGAGAAGAGACAACACTGCAAAAGTGTTGTTTCAAACACACCTTTGAAGTGTTGTTGTTTTTCAACCAAAGGCAACACTTACCAAGTGTTGCTCTCAAAAGCGTTGCTTTTGAAACAAAAAAGTGTTGCCTTCATCTAAGGCAACGGCTGCATATGCAACGCCGTCCAAAAACGTTGCCTTAGATCCAAAAGTATTGCCATAGATCAAAAGCAACCTTTTGTCAGCCTTTAGGCAACACTTTTTAAATGTTGCCTTAACCTGAAAATGTTGTAGTGATGTAAGTGTATATCTACCCAAAACTTGCTTATTTACTAAGAAATTGCATGAAACTACCCTAAAATAGTAAAGAAAGGGTCAGTGAAACAGGCCAAGATGCCCTGGCATCATGCTGGCTCAGTGCAAAGGTAAGGACCCTTATATTATTGCTTATGCTTCTAAAACATTAGATGGCGCCCGGTCTAATTATACTACCACTGAAAAAGAACTTTTAGCTATTGTTTTTGCTTTAGATAAATTCCGAGCTTATTTTCTTAGAACCAAAGTGGTAGTATATTCAGACCATGCGGATTTGAAATACCTGTTAGCTAAGAAAGAGTCCAAACCAAGGTTAATCCGTTGGATATTGTTATTGCAAGAGTTTGATTTAGAGATCAAAGAGAGGAGTGGCTCCCAAAATTTGGGGGCGGGCCAAGAACATATTAAAGGTGACTCCTCTCCTATCAATGATGCATTTCCACTTGATAGCTTACAAGCAATATCTGAGGTGGTTCTTTAGTATGCACCCATAGCTAATTATTTGGTTAGTCATACCTTTCCTCCAAATTTTTCTAAGCATCAAAAGGACACGCTTAAAAGCAAGTCCAAGTATTACATATGGGATGACCCATATTTGTGGAGATGTGGTGCTGACCAAATAATTAGGTGTGTTCCACAATCCAAAATCCAGTCAATTTTAGAGGCCTAACACTCTTTTGAGAGTGGTGGATACTTTGGACCTCAAAGAACTGCGAGAAAAATTTTAGACTGCGGATTTTGGTGGCCCACACTTTTTAAGGATGCTAATATTTTCTGTGACTCTTGCCACCAATGACAAAGGTTTGGAAACATATCCAAGAGGGATGAGATGCCCCAACAACTCATGTTTTTTTGTGAAATTTTTTATGTTTGGGGTATTTACTTCATGGGTCCATTTCTGAACCGGAATTGTTTCTTATACATTTTGTTAGCTGTTGATTATGTTTCTAAATGAGTGGAGGCAATTCCTACCCGTACTGATGATGCTAACGTTGTTGTTTCTTTTGTTAGGAATAATATTATTTGTCGCTTTAGATCACTACGAGCAATCGTGAGTGATCAAGGTTCTCATGTTTTTAACAGAAGAATGACAGGTTTGTTGAAGAAACATGGCATCATTCATAAGGTGGCGACGACTTACTTTTGCCAAACAAATGGCCAAGCCGAGGTGTCTAATAAAGAGATCAAGTGCATACTGGAGAAGATTGTCAAACCTCACAGAAGGGACTGGAGCTCTAGGCTTGAAGATGCGCTGTGGGCTTATCGAACAGCTTACAAGACACCCGGCACCATGAGTCCGTTCCGGCTAGTCTACAGAAAGGCTTGCCACCTTCCGGTAGAAGTAAAACACAAAGCTTATTGGGTTGTGAAGGAATTCAACTCAGGATTGGGAGGAGTCGGAATTGAAAGAAAATTGCAACTGGAGGAATTAAAGTGCCTTCGACTAGATGTGTATGAGAACTGAGGGCTCTACGAGGAGAAGGTGACAGCGGTACATGACAAGAACATCAAGAGAAGAGAGTTTAGAGCTGGGGATCAAGTCCTTCTCTACAACTCAAGGTTGAGATTATTGCCAGGCAAGCTGAGGTCAAGGTGGGATGGACCCTACGTGGTGGAGAAGGTAGAACCGTACGGACTTGTCCACCTAAGTCACCCCTCAAGCCCCACCTTCTTCAAAGTCAATGGCTACCGTTTGAAACTGTATCATGGTGCGAAGATGAAGAACAACATGGGGCTGGAGATCTTCCTCTTGAAGGATCCAGCAAGGGAAGAGGATTGAGCCTATGGGCCGTCCAACTTAAGGATGTTAAAGAAAAGTGCTAGATGGGAGGCAACCCACCATGGTATGATCTTTCTTTTTTATAATTCTATTTTATTTATGTGCTTATGTTTATTTCGTTCTTTGTCTTTATTAATTTTTACTTAAGCATGTTTCCCTTTTATTAAAAAAAAAAGAAGAGAAAGTTGCAGCTGATGCGTAAGCGTCAATGACACGCACGCGTCATGTGGAGGTTTGCGTTCTCTACTATAATGAACAGAGAGTTACGCTGGAACTGTGTGGGTAGGGTGCCTAGCGCATGCGTACCCGTGATCCATGCGTATGCATCACTAGCAAATTTGTCACTCCACGCATGTACGCCAGCGACTCGTACGCGTGGTATTCAAATTCGGTGCACTTTGGTACATTGAACAGAGAGTTGTGCTGGTATAATGCTGGAATCGTGCGTCTGGCACGACGAGTAGTCACGCATACGTGTGATCGACGCTTACGCATCATTGAGATTACTGCTTACCCATGCGTGCACGAGGGCGACACGCACGCATCGTAAGCGCCGAATCACTTAATTCAGCGCGCCGCCCTTGCTACACTCTTTTCTTTCTAATCCTAATTCCTCTTCATTCGTTTTCTTTCTTCCTTCTTACTTCCTTCTTCTTCTTTTCCCTCCATCATCACCGGCGGACTACCACCGGAAACCACCAACTCCGGTAGCCACAATTTCCTTTCCTTCTTTTTTTTCTCTTCCTACTCCTCTTCTCTTATTCTTACTCTCATTTACCCCCCTATTTTCAACTTCTCTTTAAGGTTTCTTTTCTTCCTCTCTTCTACTCTTTCATTCTTCTTTTATTTCTTACACTTGACTATTTTATTTAATTTTAGTTCTATATTATGTTGGTGTTGAAATTTTATTTGGGTGATTATTTTGCTATCTCTTAGCTTGTTTGTGTTATGAGGTGTGCTTAGATAATTGGCATATTATTTTGGGTCTCCTATACACTTGGATTGATTACCCTACTTCCTATTTTTAATTTGCACACCAAGTGTTGTGAAAAAGCTCTCATGGTATTTTGATTTATTTTCTATTTTATTCTTGAACCTTATTGCCTCTTTTTCACAACCCTTACAATCCATGTGTATTGAGTTTAATATTCATTAATTGTCATCTAAAACGTGCTCACTATTTTATTGCATGTGACTATTCTTGTTGATATTGATGCTTGAGCTATTCTTCTCATGCTTGTTACTTGCATGCTTTTATCCCTCTTGCATCTAGTTGTTATGATATGCCTTCATGATTTTACTTGATGTCTTACTTGCATGTTGTAGCTACCATGTATTTAAGACACTATCATTTTCTTTGACATTCATTATCACTTGGACTTTCTTCCTTCCAGTTTTTAGCTATCTAAATTTGACATTCCTTCTCTTTCTTCCTTCTTCAGGATGGCCATCAAGAGAGGAAAAGAGAAGGCTTCTTACAAGACACCAGTGAAGAAGGCAACTAAAAGAGTACCGGCTAAGGCGCAACCATCCACAAGAGTCAAGCCACCTACTAAGCGGGTGAAGAGGACCATCCGAGTTGATGAAGTGGAGAAGGCATCTCCTGCACGTGAATCCGCGCGATTCACTAACAACTACTGTGAGTGGATTATTCCCCGTCTTTGCAGAGAGAAACTACCATAATGAGCACCTCCTCATTCTTCCAGCGCACTTCATTGACTTTGTAGTGCCCCGCATTGAAAGAGACAGTGGGGATTCTTAAGAAGGCAGTCGCGAGAAGCCAATCTCTCTTGGGTAGTTGAGTTCTACGCCAACTATCACTCGCCTACCTTGCAGTCAGTCTATGTGCGCCAAAAGCAAGGCCCTGTCTTAGAAGGTGCCATTCAACGAGTACTTGATCTCTTACCTAGCCCGGAGGTGTTGGATGCCTATCAAGAGGCCCAGCTTGAGCGCCAGACATACCAGTTTGATTGGAATAACGTCCTTAGAGTCATCGCCTAACTTGGCAGCAATTGGATCTATGGGCAACACCGGACTCGACCCAAGAGCATCTCCACCCAAGCTCTCACTTTGGAGGCTCGAGTGTGGCCACAAATCATGTCCCACTACATATTTCTGAGCACTCATGAGTCTACTTTCACTACTGACATGGCCATTCTCGTCTGGTGCATTCTCACAGAGCAACCTCTCAACTTGCCACGACTCATCCGACAAGCTATGGGTCGGGGGCAAATCGCGGGCAACCAAACTATGAGCTCCCAAAATTGATGCTTCTCTTGTAATCTGGGATCCCACACTTTGTTTTCACATCCGTCTTTAAGTTGATCATAGTAATTTCCTCCTGGTGGTAAGCAAGCCGAATTCTCACTAAGGCACCAAACTATAATTGGAAGATGGTTCATATTGGTGAAAGTCTTGAGGTGGTGTATTGATGAATGAAAATTAATTCAACACAAACTAACCGGCAAGTATACCGGGTCGCATCAAATAATAAAACTCACCGGAGTGAGGTTGATCCCACAGGGATTGATGGATCAAGCAACTTTAGTATGTTGATTAGTTTAGTCAAGCTAACAGTGGTGAATTGAGTGGAATTAGATTAGCAGAATATAAATTGCAAGAAATTTAAAGTGCTTAAAGTAAATGGCAGAATATTAAATGAAGCTGAGAAATAACAGAGAACATGATTCATTAGGGATTGGAGATATCATAATACACAGTAAATCAAATGGGTCTCAACTCCTTTCTCAATCATATGAGTAGATCTATGGCAGATTGAAATTGATTGGATCCCAATTTCTTGGCAATCTAATCTCTCTAATCACAATCAATCTTATCAATTCCTTGATCCAATTGTCATGAGAAGAGGTTAAGTGTATGTCTCTCATCCATAAGCCACACAAATTCTCAAGACCTCAATTCTTCCTGAATAGTGTTGGTCAAGAGAATTGTGAAGGATAGAGCCCCAATTCTAATGCCCATGATTACCCTTCCGAGGCTCACACAAGCATTCAACAGATTCAAACACCCTTCAGGAGTGAATGAATGTCAATTAAAACAGAGAATATCCTATAGATACCAAAACAATTGAGAAGAAGAAGAAGTTCACTCAATCATGTGAATTATAATAGAGCTCCTCCCCTAATGAAGTGGGATTAATGGATCATCGCTTTGAGAACACTTGCAGTAAATTTAAATTGCTTGAATGTAAATCAATCTCAATGCCAAAGCAGATGTAAAATTGCAGAAAGGAAAATTGCAGAAGAGATGTGTAAGAAGTTGAATTTGCATAAACTAAACTGAATCCAATACAACTGAAATGTAAAAGTGCAGAAAAGAAAAAGAAACTCTAAGCTAAGCTCTTTGGAGTCTCTAATCCTCCAAGAGAGCTCTGGAGTCTCTAATCCTCCAGCCTCTACTCCTACTCCTACTCCTACTGCCAACTACTCAGACCCCTATTTTCTTCAAACCTTCTTATATTTATACTCTTTTTCTCATCCCAAAATGGGTCTTTAGTGTACTTGGATATGGATTCAAGTGGGCTTTCTCTTTAGTTGGACCAATCAGCTCCCAAGAGAACGTAGCGCTTTCAGGAAAGCAGAGCGCTCATACACCCACGCGTACACGTCCTATATTCATGCGTGTCCTTTACATTTTGGCACATCGACGCGTATGCGTCATACACGTGTACACGTCGCCTTCAACGCTCTTAAGGAGAGCGTAGCGTTCGCATCGAGAGTGCTCTTCCACGCGTAAGTGTCACCTACGCGTATGCGTGAATCTTTAAAAAGTCCCCTTCCATGCTGCTGCTTGATCCACGCGATCGCATACTCCATCAATATTGTCACACCAATGCGTACGCGTGCCCCACGCATGCCCGTCGGTGGCAAATCTTCGATCCCATTTTTGAAAGTATCGCAGGCACTCCTTGAAAGAGAGCGTAGTGCTTATGGCTGAAGAGCGCTGATCCCTTCCACACCTACACGTCCTTCACGCGTACGCGTGCCTTTTCGCAAACGCCATTCTACGCGTATACATTTCATACGCGTACGCATCGTTGAAGAACGTAGCGCTCTTTAAAAGAGAGCGTAGCGCTAAGGTGCTCTTCTCCACTTCTCTGCTTCTTTCTGGCGTGTCATCAACCAAACAGATACATCAAAGCCTTGGCATAATCATCAAATCTTGCATCATTCATATCATCATACAATTCTTGCATAAATCTTATGAAAATGCACCAATTTAACCATGTTTGATTGAATCAAGACAAACATGAATTTTTATCCAAACACTTACTTATTGCCTAAGAAATGCACGAAAACCAAGTAAATAGATGAAAAAGGCTTGTGAAACTAGCCTAAGATGACTTGTCATCACAACACCAAACTTAAATCTTGTTTGTTCCCAAGCAAGCAGTAAAACATAAGGAGAATGAATGAAAACAGAGAGAGGTATAGGCCTTTATTGGAAGACATTCAATTCTGATTAATGGGGTTTCCATGCATGGTATCTTAGTGATTTTCATTTGTAGCTGACGTATGGACACTCCTTTGGATCCTCACTTGAATTACACAAAAAAAATGTGAGTTGTTATGATTTGGTCCTTAGTTTTTCTTGCTCTCTTTTTATTTGAGCTTTATTGTTTAGTTGAGGCTTTATGCTATATGTTAACGCAGCTTTTTAAAGTAAGCTTTTAGCCAGCATTCCCGCCCCAGTTGGTTCAAGATGCTAGGTGTTAAGACACCCCTAAGGACCTACTTGCTCAAGCCTCTCCTTAGCACACAAACATCACAGGCATTTAGCTTGTTTCATTCTTTGAAAATTGATGCCCAGCACCTCTTTGGGTCACTAAATGCTCTGTCTCAAAGTAGCTCTTGATGGTGGACTTTCAGGTGGCAATCCCAGGTTAGTTAACCCAAGTTACTAGGTGATGAAGCACCCTTTAGAACTTAATTATCCATGCTTATCTTTGTACAAGAGCATCACAGGCATATATCCAAATCTCAAGCCATTGGTGCCCAGCCTTGTTTATTTTTTTTGTTTCTTTCTCTTGCATTTTCGTTCTTTTATTATGGACCTCTTTCATTTGTCAAGACTCATAGAATGTAACTCAAGTTCATATCTCAAAATCTTGCCAACCTCTAGCCTTATTCATGAATCAACTAATGCACCAGCACATACCACCACATAACTTTATTCTATTTTCTATCAAAACAGACCTTTACTCTTTTTCTATTTTACAACAATTTTTCTTTTATTCAAGCATGGGGAACAATGTATACAATTCAAGTAAGATGAAATGATAAAAGCACTTAAACTAGCTAGCCATAAAAATAAACAAACAACAAATGACTCATGACTAACAGGACACTAATCATCAGGGGCACAATTTGCACTTTCAATTAACACATCTAAGCTAAAGACAGTAAAATAACAATACAACCTCTTAGAGTCCACTTGTTTTCCTTCTTGTCATCACCATCCTTAGCTTTTATGCCCTTCTTTACCTCTTTAGATGATGGTGTCCCTTCCTTCCAAGAGATTGAGTGTCTTCCTGCAAGAGATATTGAAAGCTGCTTGTTCCCCAAGCACTTGAGAGATGGTTAGCATGCATGTATGCTTGTGATTTTTTGGACTTAAGTTGGTGTGGGAACCCCAAACTTAGTTCTTTGCCTACTTCTATATGCAGCAGAGTAAATACATGCATGAAACATCAAGTGCTTTTACTAAAAACTAATCAATTTAATAAAACAAACTATGAGCTAGAAACTAAACAATTGTTAAGTAGCTTCTCTGATTGTTTGGAGTGAGTGACTAGTCATGCTGAAGGTTGCAATGTGTTTTTAATGAAATCTGTGGTGGAACACTGATGAGCGGATAATTTATACGCTTTTTGGCATTATTTTTAGGTAGTTTTTAGTAGGATCTAGCTACTTTTAGGGATGTTTTTATTGTTTTTTATGTAAAATTCACATTTCTAGACTTTACTATGAGTTTGTGTGTTTTTCTGTGATTTTAGGTATTTTCTAGCTGAAATTGAGGGACCTGAGCAAAAATCTGATAAGAGGCTGACAAAGGACTGCTGATGCTGTTAGATTCTGACCTCCTTGCACTCGAAATGGATTTTCTGGAGCTACAGAACTCCAAATGGCACGCTCTCAATGGCGTGGGAAAGTAGACATCCAGGAATTTCCAGAAATATATAGTAGTCTGTACTTTATTCGAGTCAAGTCAATGCAAACTGGCGTTCAACGCCAGTTTCATGCTGCATTCTGGAGTAAAACGCCAGAAACACGTCACAAACCAGAGTTAAACGCCAAAAACACGTTACAACTTAGCGTTTAACTCCAAGAGAAGCCTCTGCACGTGTAAAGATTAAGCTCAGCCCAAGCACACACCAAGTGGGCCCCAGAAGTGGATTTATGCATCATTTA
This sequence comes from Arachis hypogaea, assembly GCF_003086295.3. Lineage (NCBI taxonomy): Eukaryota > Viridiplantae > Streptophyta > Magnoliopsida > Fabales > Fabaceae > Arachis > Arachis hypogaea. Next base: position 40,454,116 of record NC_092045.1, on the reverse strand, counting down.
CTTATCAATGTAACCCTAGTAGCTAGTTTAGTATAAATAGAACTTTTTACTATTGTACTAGAGGTCTTTTGATTGATCTTTGGACTTTTTAGTTCTTAGACATTGGGGACTGGCCTCTCGGCCATGCTGATGATTGGATTTTTGACGGTTTAGAATTTCACTAATGAAATCTCGTTGTAAAGTATAGTTTCTAGACCAACAATAATCCTTTCATACAAAAGATTGTTTGTCACTAAAACAAACCCCTAAATTTATAAACTGAAGTATTTAAACATCGGGTCATCTCTCAAAGGACTTGCAGGGTAGTGTTCTTGTTATTGGTTATGAACTTGTTTATTTTGGGGTTTATTAACAAAATGGTCTTGGCAAGGTTTGATGATCAAGGACCTATATCATTATCACTAATCACAATCATGATAGTAGCAAGGATTAATCTCACTAAGTCATCCTCTAACTAATAGCAAAGGAAAGTCAAGTGAGTTATATCAATCCAAGTCCATAAATCCTAGTTCACTAATTGAATTAATGAAGGCTAGAGTCAATGGCTATTGATGAGCGGATAATTTATACACTTTTTGGCACTGTTTTTAGTATGTTTTTAGTACATTTTAGTTTGTTTTTAGTATGTTTTTATTAGTTTTTATTTAAAATTCACTTTTCTGGGCTTTACTATGAGTTTGTGTATTTTTCTGTGATTTCAGGTATTTTCTGGCTGAAATTGAAGGACCTGAGCAAAAATCTGATTCAGAGGCTGAAAAGGACTGCAGATGCTGTTGGATTCTGACCTCCTTGCACCCGAAGTAGATTTTCTGGAGCTACAGAAGCCCAATTGGCAAGCTCTGAAATGCGTTGAACATTAGACATCCTGGGCTTTCCAGAAATGTATAATAGTCTATACTTTGCCCGAGATTTGATGGCCCAAATCGGTGTTGCAAATCAGCTTCAGAAATCCTGGCGTTTAAACACCGGAACTGGCACAAAAATTGGAGTTAAACGCCCAAACTGGCACAAAAGCTGGCGTTTAACTCCAGAAAAAGTCTCTACACATGAAAGCTTCAATGCTCAGTCCAAGTGGACCCCGGAAGTGGATTTTTACGTCATTTACTCATTTCTGTATATCCTAGGTTACTAGTTCACTATTAATAGGACCTTTTGACATTATATCTTGACCTCATGACACATTACACATTTCTCATTGTATTGTCCACGGCATGAGTCTCTAAACCCCATGGTTGGGGGTGAGGAGCTCTGCTGTGTCTTGATAGATTAATGCAATTACTACTGTTTTTCATTCAATCACGCTTGCTTCTATTCTAAGATATCACTTGTTCCTCAACTTGATGAATGTGATGATCCGTGACACTCATCATCATTCTCACTTATGAATGTGTGCCTGACAACCACCTCCGTTCTACCTTAGATTGAGTGAATATCTCTTGGATTCCTTAATCAGAGTCTTCGTGGTATAAGCTAGAATTGATGGCGGCATTCAAGAGAATCCGGAAGGTCTAAACCTTGTCTGTGGTATTCTGAGTAGGATTTAAGGATTGAATGACTGTGATGAGCTTCAAACTCCTGAGGGCTGGGCGTTAGTGACAGACGCAAAAGAATCATTGGATTCTATTCCAACCCGATTGAGAACCGACAGATGATTAGCCGTGTTGTGACAGACTGCGTTGAACATTTTCACTGAGAGGATGGGAGGTAGCCATTGACAACAGTGAAACCTTACATACAGCTTGCCATGGAAGGAGCCTTGCGTGCATGAAGAAGAAGACAGTAGGAAAGTAGAGATTCAGAAGATAGAGCATCTCCGAAACCTCAACCTGTTCTCCATTACTGCAAAACAAGTATTTATTTCATGTTCTTCTCCTTTTCACAATTAAACTTGAGAATTATTGATATCCTGACTAAGAGTTACAAGATAACCATAGCTTGCTTCAAGCCGACAATCTCCGTGGGATCGACCCTTACTCACGTAAGGTATTACTTGGACGACCCAGTGCACTTGCTGGTTAGTTGTGCAGAATTGCAAAAGTGTGATTGCAATTTCGTGCACCAGCTATCAACTATCAATCACTTGGATATTAGTAACTCAAGAGTTCCTAAGTTATCTTCCCAAGCCAAGAACATAAAATTCTATTCTAACATTCTCCCAAGCATTTCATCAAACACTTGGAAGGTGCAAATGAAAAGTGTAGTAAATCACAACACAAGAATGAATTATAACAACAATTAAATGCAAAGAATTAACAACAACAATCAAGGAAAACACAATTATTATGAATTGCCTCAAATTGCATTATTAAAAGAAAACAAAGAGAACAAGAGTATCTCAATTACGAAACCTAGAAACAAAATAAGAGAAATTACAAAAGAGAATAGGGATAGAAAGAAGAACCAAAGTGTAGCAATCACCAATTGAAGGAGACTTGAATTAAATCTAGAACTATGAGATACTAATCTAACCCTAATTCCTAATCCTAGAGAGAAGTGAGAGCTTTTCTCTCTAAAACTACTTCTAAAACTAAACTATGACTAATGATCAAAAGTATGTTGATTTCCCTTCAATCCTTGGCTTAAATAGCATCAGAAATGAGTTGGATTGGGCCCAAAAGGCTTCTAAAATCGCTGGCCACAAGTTGCATTAAGTGGGTCATGTGCCATCATCGACGCGTCCACGTACTGTGCGCGTGCGCGCCCCTATGCGCGATGCAACTATGACAAATATTATATCGTTTCGAAGCCCCGGATTTTAACTTTCTAACTCAACTAGAACCGCATCATTTAGATATTTATAGCTCTAGTTATGGTCAATTAAGTGTGAAGAGGTCAGGCTTGACCGCTTTTTGGTTCCATCATTTCTTCATGAGTTCTCCAACTTTACATGATTTTTTTCATTCCCTTGATCCAATATTTGCCTCCTAAATATGAAATCACTTAAAAAACATATCAAGGCATCTAATGAAATCAAGGTAAACTACATTTAGCTATTTTAAGACCTAAAAAGCATGTTTTCACTCTTAAGTACAAATAAAGGAGAATATACAAAACCATGCTATTTCATTGAATAAATGTGGGTAAAAGGTGATAAAATCCCCAAAAATCAATACAAGATAAACCCTACAAATGGGGTTTATCACATGTCTGGAACATCACTTATGTATTTTCAATGGTGGAGTTTCTTTACACCATAGATTAAGGGTGTGGAGCTCTGCTGTACCTCAAGGATTAATGCAATTACTATTATTCTTCTTTTCAATTCAAGGTTATTCGTATTCTAAGATATTACTCGTACTTCAATCTGATGGATGTGATGATCCGTGACACTCATCATCATCCGTTCTATTGAACGCGTGCCTGACAACCACGTCCGTTCTTCCTGCGAAAGCTAGAGTGAATATCTCTTGGATTCCTGATGCACGAGGCATGGTTGCCCTCACCTGACAACCGAGCCTTCCATTCCGTGAGATCAGAGTCTTCGTGGTATAAGCTAGAATCTATTGGCGGCCATTCATGAAAATCCAGAAAGTCTAAACCTTGTCTGTGGTATTCAGAATAGGATTCAGGGATTGAATGACTGTGACGAGCTTCAAACTCGCGAGTGTTGGGCGTAGTGACAGACGCAAAAGAATCAATGGATTCTATTCTGACATGATCGAGAATCGACAGATGATTAGCCGTGCTTGTGATAGAGCATTTGGACCATTTTCACTGAGAGGATGGGAAATAGCCATTGACAACGGTGATGCCCTACATACAGCTTGCCATGGAAAGGAATATGAAGGATTGGATGAAGACAGTAGGAAAGCAGAGATTCAAAAGGGACAAAGTATCTCCATACATTTATCTGAAATTCCCACCAATGAATTACATAAGTATCTCTATCTTTATTTTATGCTTTATTTATCCTTGTATTCGAAAATCATTATAACTATTATAATCTGCCTGACTGAGATTTACAAGATGACCATAGCTTGCTTCATACCAACAATCTCTGTGGGATCGACCCTTACTCACGTAAGGTATTACTTGGACGACCCAATGCACTTGTTGGTTAGTTGTGTGGAGTTGTGACAAAGTGTGATTCACGTTTAAGAGCACCAAGTTATTGGAGCCATTGTTGATGATCACAATTTTGCGCAACAAGTTTTTGGCGCCGTTGCCGGGGATTGTTTGAGTTTGGACAATTGACGGTTCATCTTGTTGCTCAGATTAGGTAATTTTCTTTTCAAAAAGTTTTCAAAATTTTTTCAAAAATTTTTTCTTTGTTTTCGTTTTTCTAAAAATAATTTTCGAAAAAAAATACAAAAAAATTTATAAAATCATAAAAATAAAAAATATTTTGTGTTTCTTGTTTGAGTTTTGAGTCAATTTTTAAGTTTGGTGTCAATTGCATGTTTTAAAAATTTGTGCATTTTTTTCGAAAATTTCATGCATGTTGTTCTTCAGGATCTTCAAGTTGTCCTTGATAAGTCTTCTTGTTTGATCTTCATATTTTCTTGTTTTGTGTCCTTTCTTATTTTTCATATGTATTTTTGAATTCTTAGTGTCTAAATATTAAAAATTTCTAAGTTTGGTGTCTTGCATGTTTTCTTTTCTTGAAAATTTTTCAAAAATAAGTCTTGATGTTCATCTTGATCTTCAAAGTATTCTTGGTGTTCATCTTGACATTCATAGTGTTCTTGCATGCATCATTGGTTTTGATCCAAAATTTTTATGTTTTGGGTCATATTTGTGTTTTTCTCTCTCCTCATTAAAAATTCAAAAATAAAAAAATATCTTTTCCTTTTTTTTCTCACAACTTTCGAAAATTTGAGTTGACTTAGTCAAAAAAATTTTTAAAACTTAGCTATTTTTTATAAGTCAAGTCAAATTTTCCATTTTAAAAATCCTATCTTTTCAAATCTTTTTCAAAAATCAAATCTTTTTCATTTATCTTCTTATTTTTTGAAAATTTCAAAAGTTGATTTTCAAAATCTTTTTCTTATTTTATTTCATAATTTTCGAAAACTTTACTAACCATTAATATGATTGATTCAAAAATGTGAAGTTTGTTACTTTCTTGTTAAGAAAGGTTCAATCTTTAAATTCTAGAATTATATATTTTAGTTTCTTGTTAGTCAAGTAATCAATTTTAATTTTAAAAATTGAATCTTTTTCAAAACCACCTAACAATTTGTCCCTCTCTAATTTTCGAAAATTCCTCACCCTTTTTCAAAATTCTTTTTAATTAACTAATTGTTTTAAATTTTAATTTTATCTTACCTCTTCTCTTAATTTTTGAATTTTAACTAATAATTAAAATAAAAACAAAATTATTTTCCTTTATTCTAATTAATTTTCGAAAACTCTCTCTCTCTCTCATCTCTTTCTATTTATTTATTTATTTACTCACACTTCACTTCATCTAAAAATTTGAACCCTCTCTTCTCTATCTGTGTTCGAATTTTTCTCTTCTCCTTCTTTTACTCTTTTCTTCTTTTACTCACGAAAAGGAATCTCTATACTGTGACATAGATGATTTCTCTTCCTTTTCTGTTCTCTTCTTTTTTATATGAGCAGGAGCAAGGACAAGGGCATTCTTGTTGAAGCAGATCCTGAATCTGAATGGACTCTAAAGAAGAATCTAAGAGAAGCTAAAGCAGAACAATCTAGAGAAAACCTTATGGTGGACGAAATTGTGATTGCCCTCTTTGTATTTGCATGAGATTTATTTAATGGCTCTTTGGCATATGTGATCACAACTACGTTCAACTTCACCAACAAGTGTACTAGGTCTTCCAAGTAATACCTTACGTGAGTAAGGGTCGATCCCACAGAGATTGTTGGTATGAAGCAAGCTATGGTCACCTTGTAAATCTCAGTTAGGCAGATTAAATGATTATGGATTTCGAAAATTAATAATAAAAAGAAAATAAAATAGGATAGAAATACTTATGTAAATTAATGGTGGAGATTTCAGATAGGTGTGTGGAGATGCTAGAATCCTCTCGAATCTCTGTTTTCCTATTGCTTTCATCCAATTCTTCTTACTTCTTTCCATGGCAAGCTGTATGTAGGGCATCACCGTCATCAATGGCTACTTTTCATCCTCTCGGGAAAATGGTCCTATGCGCTGTCACTGCATGGCTAATCGTTTGGAGGCATCACCCTTGACAATGGCTACATCCCGTCCTCTCAATGAAAATAGTCCAAATGCTCTGTCACAGCACGGCTAATCATCTGTCGGTTCTCAATCAGGTTGGAATAGAATCCATTGATTCTTTTGCATCTGTCACTAACGCCCAACCTTCAGGAGTTTGAAGCTCGTCACAGTCATTCAATTCTGGAATCCTACTCAGAATACCACAGACAAGGTTAGACTTTCCAGATTTCCATGAATGCCGCCATCTATCTAGCTTATACCACGAAGATTCTGTTGGGAAATCTAAGAGAGATGTGCCCGGCCTAAAGTAGAACGGAAGTGGTAGTCAGCCACACGCGTTCATAGGTGAGAATGATGATGAGTGTCACGGATCATCACATTCATCAAGTTGAAGTGCAACGTATATCTTGGAATAAGAATAAAAGAGAATTGAATAGGAAGTAATAGTAATTGTATTGAAACTTGAGGTACAGCAGAGCTCCACACCCTTAATCTATGGTGTGTAGAAACTCCACCGTTGAAAATACATAAGTGAAAGGTTCAGGCATGGCCGAATGGCCAGCCCCCATGAAGGTGATCAAAAGACCGAATGGTCAAAAGACAAGACAAGCCCCCTAATACACTAGTAAAAAGTTTTATTTATACTAAACTAACTACTAGGGTTTACATGAGTAAGTAATTGATGCATAAATCCACTTCCGGGGCCCACTTGGTGTATGCTTGGGCTGAGCTTGGTCTATCCACGAGATGAGGCTTTTATTGGAGTTGAACGCCGAGTTATAGCGTGTTTCTGGCGTTCAACTCCGGGTTGTGACGTGTTTCTGGTGTTTAACTCCAGACAGCAGCATGTACTTGGCGTTGAGCGCCACTTTACGTCGTCAATTCCTGAATAAAGTATGGACTATTATATATTTCTGGAAAGCTCTGAATGTCTACTCTGTAGCTCTAGAAAATCCATTTTGAGTGCAGGGAGGTCAGATTCCAACAGCATCAACAGTCCTTTTGTCAGCCTTTTTCAGAGTTTTGCTCAAGTCCCTCAATTTCAGCCAGAAATTACCTGAAATCATAGAAAAACACATAAACTCATAGTAAAGTCCAAAAATGTGAATTTAGCATAAAAACTAATGAAAACATCCCTAAAAGTAGCTTGAACTTACTAAAAACTACCTAAAAACAATGCCAAAAAGCGTATAAATTATCCGCTCATCGCAACACCAAACTTAAATTGTTGCTTGTCCCCAAGCAACTAAAAATCAAATAGGATAAAAAGAAGAGAATATACTATAAATTCCAGAATATCAATGAATATTAATTATAATTAGATGAGCGGGACTTGTAGCTTTTTGCTTCTGAACAGTTTTGGCATCTCATTTTTTCCTTTGAAGTTTAGAATGATTGGCATCTCTAGGAACTTAGAATTTCAGATAGTGTTATTGATTCTCCTAGTTAAGTATGTTGATTCTTGAACACAGCTACTTTTATGAGTCTTGGCTGTGGCCCTAAGCACTTTGTTTTCCAGTATTACCACCGGATACATAAATGCCACAGACACATAACTGGGTGAACCTTTTCAGATTGTGACTCAGCTTTGCTAGAATCCCCAGTTAGAGGTGTCCAGAGCTCTTAAGCACACTCTTTTTGCTTTGGATCACAACTTTAACCACTCAGTTTCAAGCTTTTCACTTGGACCTGCATGCCACAAGCACATGGTTAGGGACAGCTTGGTTTAGCCGCTTAGGCCTGGATTTTATTTCCTTGGGCCCTCCTATCCATTGATGCTCAAAGCCTTGGATCCTTTTTACCCTTGCCTTTTGGTTTTAAGGGCTATTGGCTTTTTCTGCTTGCTTTTTCTTTTTCTTTATATTTTTTTCGCCATTTTTTTCGCAAGCTTTTCTTTTTTTTCACTGCTTTTTCTTGCTTCAAGAATCAATTTTATGATTTTTCAGATTATCAATAATATTTCTCTTTGTTCATCATTCTTTCAAGAGCCAACAGTTTTAACATTCATAAACAACAAGATAAAAAATATGCACTGTTCAAGCATTCATTCAGAAAACAAAAAGTATTGTCACCACATCAATATAATTAAACTAAATTCAAGGATAAACTCGAAATTCATGTACTTCCTGTTCTTTTGAATTAAAACATTTTTCATTTAAGAGAGGTGAAGGATTAATGGAATTTATTCATAGCCTGAAGACATAGTTACTAACTACTAATGATCATGAAGTAGAGACACAAAACATAGATAAACACAACATAAAAACCGAAAAGCAGAAAGAAATAAGAACAAGGAATGAATCCACCTTAGTGGCGTCTTCTTCTTGAAGGACCAACAATGTCCTTAAGCTCTTCTATGTCCCTTCCTTGCCTTTGTTGCTCCTCCCTCATTGCTCTTTGATCTTCTCTTATTTCATGGAGAATGATGGAGTACTCATGACGTTCCACCCTTAGTTGTTCCACATTGTAGCTCAAATCTTCTAAGGAAGTGTTGATTTGTTCCCAATAGTTGTTGGGAGGAAAGTGCATCCCTTGAGGCATCTCAGGGATTTCTTGATGATGAGCTTCCTCATGCATCTCTTGAGATCCGTGGAGGGTCTCTCTTGCTTGCTCCATCCTCTTCTTGTTGATGGGCTTATCTTCTTCACTGGAGATGTCTCCTTCTATGATAACTCCAGCTGAGTAACATAGATGGCAAATAAGGTGAGGAAAAGCTAGCCTTGCCATGGTGGAGGGCTTTTCGGCTATTTTATAGAATTCATTGGAGATGACTTCATGAACTTCTACTTCCTCTCCAATCATGATGCTATGAATAATGATAGCCCGATCCACAGTAACTTCAGATCGGTTGCTCGTGGGAATGATGGAGCGTTGAATGAACTCCAACCATCCTCTAGCCACAGGCTTGAGGTCTAGTCTTCTTAGTTGAACTGGCTTGCCTTTGGAGTCTCTCTTCCATTGAGCTCCTTTCACGCATATGTCCATTAGGACTTGGTCCAACCTTTGATTAAAGTTGACCCTTCTAGTGTAGGGGCGTACATCTTCTTGCATCATGGGCAAGTGGAACGCCAACCTTACATTCTCCGGACTAAAATCTAAGTATTTCCCCCGAACCATTGTGGGATAATTCTTTGGACTCGGGTTCATACTTTGATCATGGTTCCTAGTGATCCATGCATTGGCATAGAACTCTTGAACCATTAAGATTCCGACTTGTTGCATGGGGTTGGTTAAGACTTCCCAACCTCTTCTTCGGATCTCATGTCGGATCTCCGGATACTAATTTTTCTTGAGCTTGAAAGGGACCTCAGGGATCACCTTCTTCTTTGCCACAACATCATAGAAGTGGTCTTGATAGCTTTTGGAGATGAATCTTTCCATCAACCATGACTCGGAGGTGGAAGCTTTTGTCTTCCCTTTTCCTTTTCTAGAGGATTCTCCGGCCTTAGGTGCCATTGATGGTAATGGAAAAACAAAAAGCTTATGCTTTTACCATACCAAACTTAAAATATTGCTCGCTCTCGAGCAAGAGAAGAAAGAAGAGAAGAAGAAGAAGGAGAAAATATGGAGAAGAGGGGGGAGTGTAGGTTTCGGCCAAGATATAGAAGAGGGGATTGTGTTGTGTGAAAATGAAGTGGAATGGAGGGGTTTATATAGGAAAATGGGAGAGGGTAGGTTCGGCCATTTTAGGGTGGGTTTGGGTGGGAAAGTGTTTTTGAATTTTGATGGTAGGTGGGGGTTTATGGGGAAGAGTGGATGGATGTGAGTGGTGAAGAGGTAATGGGGAAGAGAGATTGAGGTGATTGGTAAAGGGTTTTGGGAAAGAGTGTTTATTGGGAGGAGAGATTCAGAGATTGAAGTTGTTGGGAAGTGTGACATGGGGAAGAGTGTTATAGGATTAGGAGGTAAGGTGGGAATATGTTAGGTGGGGATCCTGTGGGGTCCACAGATCCTGAGGTGTCAAGGAATTTCATCCCTGCACCAAATAGGCATGAAAAAATGCCTTTGCACACCATTCTGGTGTTTAAACGCCGAGGTGATGCATGTTCTGGGTGTTCAACGCCCATGTGAAGCATGTTCTGGGCGTTCAACGCCCATGTGTAGCATGTTTCTGGCGTTGAACGCCAGTTCCATGCTTGTTACTGGCGTTCAGCGCCAGCTTTTCTCAAGGCACATTCACGGTGTTCAAACGCCAGAATGTTGATTGTTTCTGGCGTTGAATGCCAGTCTGTCCTTCCTCAAAGGTGTGATTTTTCTTCTGCTGTTTTTTATTCTGTTTTTAATTTTTATAATTTTTTCGTGACTCCACATGATCATGTACCTAATAAAACACAAAATAACAATAAAATAAAATAAAATAAAAATTAGATAAATAAAATTGGGTTGCCTCCCAACAAGCGCTCTTTTAATGTCATTAGCTTGACAGTGGGCTCTCATGGAGCCACAAGGTGATCAGGTCAATGTTGTATAGTCCCAACACCAAACTTAGAGTTTGGATATGGGGTCTTAACACCAAGCTTAGTGTTTGGTTGTGGCCTCCCAACACCAAACTTAAAGTTTGACTGTGGGGGCTCTTCTTGACTCTGAACTGAGAGAAGCTCTTTGTGCTCACTCTCTTTTGTCATAGAGGGATGGCCATGTGCCTTAAACACAAGGTAGTCCCCATTCAATTGAAGGACTAATTCACCTCTGTTGACATCTATCACAGCTCCTGCTATGGCTAGGAAAGGTCTTCCAAGGATGATACACTCATCCTCTTCCTTCCTAGTGTCTAAGACTATGAAATCAGCAGGGATGTAAAGGCCTTCAACCTTTACTAACACGTTCTCTACTATTCCATAAGCTTGTCTCAATGACTTGTCTGCCAATTGTAATGAGAACAAGGCAGGTTGTACCTCAATGATCCCCAGCTTCTCCATTACAAAGAGTGGCATAAGATTTATCCCTGACCCCAGATCACATAGAGCCTTTTTAAAGGTCATGGTGCCTATGGTACAAGGTATTAAGAACTTGCCAGGATCTTGTCTCTTTTGAGGTAAAATTTTCTAAATCCAGGTATCTAGTTCACTAATGAGCAAGGGGGTTCACTTTCCCAAGTCTCATTACCAAACAACTTGGCATTCAGCTTCATGATAGCTCCTAAATATTGAGCAACTTGCTCTCCAGTCACATCTTCATCCTCTTCAGAGGAAGAATAGTCTTCAGAGCTCATGAATGGCAGAAGGAGATTTAATGGAATCTCTATGGTCTCTATATGAGCCTCAGATTCCCTTGAATCCTTAATAGGAAACTCCCTCTTGCTTGAGAGACGTCCCAGGAGGTCTTCCTCACTAGGATTTTCGTCCTCCTCCTCCCTTGTGCATTCGGCCATATTGATCACATCAATGGCCTTGCACTCTCCTTTTGGATTCTCTTCTGTATTGCTTGGGAGAATACTGGGAGGAGTTTCAATGACTTTCTTACTCAGCTGGCCCACTTGTGCCTCCATATTTCTGATGGAGGATCTTGTTTCACTCATGAAACTGAAAGTGGCTTTTGATAGATCAGAGACTAGATTGGCTAGATTAGAAGTGCTTTGTTCAGAATTCTCTGTCTGTTGCTGAGAAGATGATGGAAAAGGCTTGCTATTGCCCAGCCTATTGCGTCCACCATTGTTAAAGCCTTGTTGAGGCTTTTGCTGATCCTTCCATGAGAAATTTGGATGATTTCTACATGATGAATTATAGGTGTTTCCATAAGGTTCACCCATGTAATTAACCTCTGCTATTGCAGGGTTCTCAGGATCATAAGCTTCTTCAGAAGCTGCCTCTTTAGTACTGTTGGATGCATTTTGCCATCCATTCAGACTTTGAGAGATCATGTTAACTTGTTGAGTCAACACTTTGTTCTGAGCCAATATGGCATTCAGAGCATCAATCTCAAGGACTCCTTTCTTCTGAGGTGTCCCATTATTCATGGAATTCCTCTCAGAAGTGTACATGAATTGGTTATTTGCAACCATGTCAATTAGTTCTTGAGCTTCTGCAGGTGTTTTCTTTAGGTGAATGGATCCACCTGCAGAATGGTCCAATGACATTTTCGAAAACTCAGATAGACCATAATAGAATATATCTAATATTGTCCATTCTGAAAACATGTCAGATGGACACCTTTTGGTCAACTGCTTGTATCTTTCCCAAGCTTCATAGAGGGATTCACCATCTTTTTGTTTGAAGGTCTGAACATCCACTCTAAGCTTGCTCAGCTTTTGAGGAGGAAAGAATTTATCCAAGAAAGCCGTGACCAGCTTATCCCAGGAGTCCAGGCTATCCTTAGGTTGTGAATCCAACCATATTCTAGCTCTGTCTCTTACAGCAAAAGGGAAAAGCATGAGCCTGTAGACTTCAGGATCTATTCCATTCGTCTTTACAGTCTCACAAATCTGCAAGAACTCAGTTAAAAACTGGTAAGGATCTTCAGATGGAAGTCCATAAAACTTGCAGTTTTGTTGCATTAAAGCAACTAGTTGAGGTTTAAGCTCAAAATTATTGGCTCCAATGGCAGGAATGGAGATGCTTCTTCCATCAAATTTGGACGTAGGCTTAGTAAAATCACCAAGCATCCTCCTTGCATTATCATTATTGGGTTCGGCTGCCATCTCCTTCTCTTGTTCGAAAATTTCTGAAAGGTTGCTTTTGGATTGTTGTAATTTAGCTTCTCTTAGTTTCCTCTTCAGAGTCCTTTCATGTTCTGGATCAATTTCAACAAGAGTGCCTTTTTCCTTGTTCCTGCTCATATGAAAGAGAAGAAAACAAGAAAAGAAAGAGAAATCCTCTATGTCACAGTATAGAGATTCCTTTATGTTAGTAGAAAAAGAAAGGGGAGAAGAGTAAAGAAGAATGAATAGTCTGTATAAAGAGTAAGGATAGGGGAGGTGATAAGAGATGAAGAGAAGTGTTAGTAAATAATTAATTAAATAGAATAAGAGAGAGGAGATAGAAAATTCGAAAATAATTTTAAAAAGGGGTTAGTGATTTTCGAAAATTAAAGATAAGATATAATTAAAATTAAAATTTAAAACAATTAATTAATTAAAAAGAATTTTTGAAAAACGGATGAGATATTTTCAAAAATTAGAGAGGGAAAAGTAGTTAGGTGGTTTTGAAAAAGATAAGAAACAAACACAAAGTCAAAGAGTTAGTTGAAAAAGATATTAAAATCAAATTTGAAAAGATAAGAAGATAAGAGGTTAGATAAGATATTTGAAATCAGAATTTTGAAAAAGATAAAATTTTTGAAAAAGATAAGATAAAAGATAAAAAGATTTAATTTTTTAAAATGACTTAACTAACAAGAAACTACAAGATAAGATTCTAGAAATTAAAGATTGAACATTTCTTAACAAGAAAGTAACAAACTTCAAATTTTTGAACCAATCACATTAATTATTAGCCTATTTTCGAAAATATGATATAAAAGATAAGAAAAAGATTTTGAAAATAATTTTAGAAAAGATTTTTAAAATTTTCAAAAAATAGAAAAAAAATGAAAAAGATATGATTTTTGAAAAAGATTTTGAAAAGATGCGATTTTTAAAATTGAAAATTTGACTTGACTTGTAAGAAACAACTAATTTTGAAAATTTTTGACTACGTCAACTCAAATTTTCAAAAATTATGAGAAAAATAAGGAAAAGATATTTTTTTATTTTTGAATTTTTTTAATGATGAAAGAGAAAAACAACAAAAATGACTCACAACATGAAAATTATGAATCAAAACTCATGATGCATGCAAGAACGCTATGAATGTCAAGATGAACACCAAGAACACTTTGAAGATCATGATGAACATCGAGAACATATTTTTGAAAAAATTTTTATGCAAAGAAAACATGCAAGATACCAAACTTAGAAATCTTTAATGCATGGACTCTAACAAACAAAAAATGCATATGAAAAACAACAAACAACACAAAACAAGAAATCATCAAGATCAAACAAGAAGACTTGTCAAGAACAACTTGAAGATCATGAAGAACACTATGAATGCATGGAATTTTCGAAAAATGCAAGAAAAATTTTTAAAACATGCAATTGACACCAAACTTAAAAATTGACACAAGACTCAAACAAGGAACATAAAATATTTTTGACTTTTATGATTTTATTAATTTTTTTGGATTTTTATTAATTTTTTTCGAAAATATTTTTGGAAAAACGAAAAAGAAAAGAAAATTTTTGAAAAAGTTTTTGAAAAGAAAATTACCTAATCTGAGCAACAAGATGAACCGTCAGTTGTCCAAACTCGAACAATCCCCGGCAACGGCGCCAAAAACTTGGTGGAAGAAATTGTAATTGCCCTCTTTGTATTTGCATGAGATTTATTTAATGGCTCTTTGGCATATGTGATCACAACTACGTTCAACTTAACCAGCAAGTGTACTGGGTCATCCAAGTAATACCTTACGTGAGTAAGGGTCGATCCCACAGAGATTGTTGGTATGAAGCAAGCTATGGTCACCTTGTAAATCTTAGTTAGGCAGATTAAATGATTATGGATTTCGAAAATTAATAATAAAAAGAAAATAAAATAGGATAAAAATACTTATGTAAATTAATGGTGGGGATTTCAGATAGGCGTGTGGAGATGCTAGAATCCTCTCGAATCTCTGTTTTCCTATTGCTTTCATCCAATTCTTCTTACTCCTTTCCATGGCAAGCTGTATGTAGGGCATCACCGTCATCAATGGCTACTTTCATCCTCTCGGGAAAATGGTCCTATGCGCTGTCACTGCATGGCTAATCGTCTGGAGGCATCACCCTTGACAATGGCTACATCCCGTCCTCTCAGTGAAAATGGTCCAAATGCTCTGTCACAGCACGGCTAATCATCTGTCGGTTCTCAATCAGGTTGGAATAGAATCCATTGATTCTTTTGCGTCTGTCACTAACGCCCAGCCGTCAGGAGTTTGAAGCTCGTCACAGTCATTCAATTCCGGAATCCTACTCGGAATACCACAGACAAGGTTAGACTTTTCGGATTCCCATGAATACCGCCATCTATCTAGCTTATACCACGAAGATTCTGTTGGGGAATCTAAGAGATACGCGACCGGCCTAAAGTAGAACGGAAGTGGTTGTCAATCACACGCGTTCATAGGTGAGAATGATGATGAGTGTCACGGATCATCACATTCATCAAGTTGAAGTGCATCGTATATCTTGGAATAAGAATAAAAGAGAATTGAATAGGAAATAATAGTAATTGTATTGAAACTTGAGGTACAGCAGAGCTCCACACCCTTAATCTATGGTGTGTAGAAACTCCACCATTGAAAATACATAAGTGAAAGGTTCAGGCATGGCCATTCCCAATGAAGGTGATCAAAAGACCGAATGGTCAAAAGACAAGACAAGCCCCCTAATACACTAGCAAAAAGTTTTATTTATACTAAACTAGCTACTAGGGTTTACATGAGTAAGTAATTGATGCATAAATCCACTTCCGGGGCCCACTTGGTGTATGCTTGGGCTGAGATTGATCTATCCACGAGATGAGGCTTTTATTGGAGTTGAACGCCGAGTTATAGCGTGTTTATGGCGTTCAACTCCGGGTTGTGACGTGTTTATGGCGTTTAACTCCAGACAGCAGCATGTACTTGGCGTTGAGCGCCACTTTACGTCCTCAATTATCGAATAAAGTATGGACTATTATATATTTCTGGAAAGCTCTGGATGTGTACTTTCCAACGTTGTTGAGAGCGCGCCATTTGGAGTTCTGTAGCTCCAGAAAATCCATTTTGAGTACAGGGAGGTCAGATTCCAACAGCATCAACAGTCCTTTTGTCAGCCTTTTTCAGAGTTTTGCTCAAGTCCCTCAATTTCAGCCAGAAATTACCTGAAATCACAGAAAAAAAACACAAACTGATAGTAAAGTCCAGAAATGTGAATTTAGCATAAAAAATAATGAAAACATCTCTAAAAGTAGCTTGAACGTACTAAAAACTACCTAAAAACAATGCCAAAAAGCGTATAAATTATCCGCTCATCACCTTACAGAGAATCTCGAAAAAGAGAGAGACATGGCCGAACCCAATAACAATGATGGAGGCGCAAGGAGGATGCTTGGTGATTATACTACACCTACTTCCAAATTTGATGGAAGAAGCATCTCAATCCCTGCCATTGGAGTAAACAATTTTGAGCTGAAACCTCAACTAGTTGCTCTAATGCAACAGAACTGCAAGTTTCATGGACTTCCATCAGAATATCTCTACCAATTTTTAACTGAGCTCTTGCAGATCTGTGAGACTGTTAAGACTAATGGAGTAGATCCTGAAGTCTACAGGCTCATACTTTTCCCTTTTGCTATAAGAGACAGAGCTAGAACATCGTTGGACTCACAACCCAAAGATAGCTTGGACTCTTTGGATAAGCTGGTCATGGCCTTCTTGGCTAAGTTCTTTCCTCCTCAAAAGCTGAGCAAGCTTAGAGTGTATGTTCAGACCTTCAAACAAAAAGATGGTGAATCCCTCTATGAAGCTTGGGAAAGATACAAGCAGATGACCAAAAGGTGTCCTTCTGACATGCTTTCAGAGTGGACCATTTTGGATATATTCTATTATGGTCTATCTGCAGGTGGATCTATTCACCTAAAGAAAACACCTGCAGAAGCTCAAGAACTTATTGACATGGTTACAAATAACCAATTCATGTACACTTCTGAGAGGACTCCTGTGAGTAATGGGACGCCTCAGAGGAAGGGAGTTCTTGAAATTGATGCTCTGAATGCCATATTGGCTCAGAACAAATTGTTGACTCAGCAAGTCAACATGATTTCTCAGAGTCTGAATGGATGGCAAAATGCATCCAACAGTACTAAAGAGGCATCTTCTGAAGAAGAAGCTTCTGATTGTGAGAATCCTGCAATAGCAGAGGTGAATTATATGGGTGAACCCTATGGAAACACCTATAATTCCTCATGGAGAAATCATCCAAATTTCTCATGGAAGGATCAACAAAAGTCCCAATAAGGCTTTAATACTGGTGGAAGAAACAGGCTTAGCAATAGCAAGCCTTTTCCATCATCTTCTCAGCAACAGACAGAGAATTCTAAGCAGAGCTTCTCTAGCTTAGCAAACATAGTCTCTGATCTATCTAAGGCCACTCTAAGTTTCATGAGTGAAACAAGGTTCTCCATTAGAAATTTGGAGGCACAAGAGGGCCAGCTGAGTAAGAAAATAACTGAAACTCCTCCTAGTACTCTCCCAAGCAATACAGAAGAGAATCCAAAGAGAGAGTGCAAGGCCATTGATATAATCAAAATGGCCGAATCCACAGAGAAAGGGGAGGACGTGAATCCCAATGAGGAAGACCTCATGGGACGTCTCCCAGACAAGAAGGAGTTCCCTATTGAGGACCTAAAAGAATCTGAGGCTCATATAGAGACCATAGAGATTCCATTAAATCTCCTTCTGCCATTCATGAGCTCTGAGAACTATTCATCCTCTGAAGAGGATGAAGATGTAACTGGAGAGCAGGTTACTCAATATCTAGGAGCCATCATGAAGCTAAATGCCAAGTTATTTATTAATGAGACTTGGGAAGATGAACCCCCCTTGCTCATTAGTGAACTAAATACATGGGTTCAGCAAACGTTACCTCAAAAGAAACAAGATCCTGGTAAATTCTTAATACCCTATACCATATGCACCATGACCTTTGAGAAGGCTCTGTGTGACCTGGGATCAGGTATAAATCTTATGCCACTCTCTGTAATGGAGAAACTATGGATCTTTGAGGTACAGGCTGCCACTTTCTCATTAGAGATGGCAGATAAATCAATAAGACAAACTTATGGATTGGTAGAGGACGTGTTAGTGAAGGTTAAAGGCCTTTACATCCCTGCTAATTTCATAATCTTAGACATTAGGAAGAAGGAGGATGAATGCATCATCCTTGGAAGACCCTTCCTAGCCACAACAGGAGCTGTGATTGATGTTAACAGAGGAGAATTAATCCTTCAATTGAATAGGGACTACCTTGTGTTTAAGGCACGAGGTTATCCTTCTGTAAACATGGAAAAGAGGCACGATAAGCTTCT
Organism: Arachis hypogaea; assembly: GCF_003086295.3. Lineage (NCBI taxonomy): Eukaryota > Viridiplantae > Streptophyta > Magnoliopsida > Fabales > Fabaceae > Arachis > Arachis hypogaea. Next base: position 40,435,885 of record NC_092045.1, on the reverse strand, counting down.
CTCAATACAGAGTCAAACAAAACCCCCACAATCAAACTCTAAGTTTGGTGTTGGGAGGCCACAACCAAACTCTAAGTTTGGTGTTGAACCCCCACAGTCAAACTCTAAGTTTGGTGTTGGGAGGTCCCAACAATGCTCTAAAAATCTGTGAAGCTGCATGAGAGCTCACTGTCAAGCTATTGACATTAAAAAAGCGCTTATTGGGAGGCAACCCAGTTTTTATTTATTTATATTTTTATTGTTCTTTTATGTTTTATTAGGTTCATAATCATTTGGAGTCATAAAACAATTACTAAAATTAAAAAGAGAATAAATAACAGAAGAAACAGCACACCCTGGAGGAAGAGCTTACTGGCGTTTAAACACCTGTAAGAAGCATATGTCTGGCGTTCAACGCCAGAACAAAGCATGAATCTGGCGTTGAACGCCAGAAACAAGCAACAGTCTGGCGTTCAAACGCTAGGATTGCACCCTGAGAAAAGCTGGCGTTAAATGCCAGAAACAATCATCAAACTGGCATTTAACGCCAGAAACAAGCTTCAATCTGGCGTTGAATGCCAGGATTGCATACAGAGGGCATTTTACACGCTTAATTGGTGCAGGGATGAAAAATCGTTGACACCTCAGGATCTGTGGACCCCACAGGATCATCTTAGGATCTATGGACCCCACAAGATCCCCACCTACTTCAACCCACATTCTCTCTTCTTCACACAATCCAATAACACTCTTCCCCAAACAACCTTAACTAATCACCTCAATCTCTCTTCCCCATCACCTCTTCACCACTCACATCCATCCACTCTTCCCCATAAACCCCACCTACCTTCAAATTCAAAATCCTTTTCTCACCCAAACCCACCCTAAATGACCGAACCTACTACCCTCTCCCTCCACTATATAAACCCCTCTATCCCTCTTCATTTTCACACAACACAACCCTCTCTTCTCCCCCTTGGCCGAAACCCACACATCTCTCCCTCTCCTCCATATCTTCTTCTTCTTCTCCTATTCTTTCTTTTCTTTTCTCGAGGGCGAGCAATATTCTAAGTTTGGTGTGGTTAAAGCATAGCTTTTTTTGTTTTTCCATAAACATCTATAGCACCTAAGGCTGGAGAAACCTCTATAAAGAGGAAAGGGAAAACAAAAGCTTTCACCTCCGAGTCATGGGAGATGGAGAGATTCTTCTCAAACGTCCATCAAGACCACTTCTATGAAGTTGTGGCCAAGAAGAAGGTGATCCATGAGGTCCCTTTTATGCTAAAAAAAAATGAGTATCCGGAGATCCGACATGAGATCCAAAGAAGAGGTTGGGAAGTTCTGGCTAACCCCATTCAACAAGTCAGAATCTTAATGGTTCAAGAGTTCTATGCCAATGCATGGATTACTAGGAACCATGATCAAAGTATGAACCCGAATCCAAAGAACTGGCTTACAATGGTTCGGGGAAAATACTTAGATTTCAATCCCGAAAATGTAAGGTTAGCGTTCCACTTGCCAATTATGCAAGAAAACGCATGCCCCTACACTAGAAGGGTCAACTTTGATCAAGGTTAGACCAAGTCCTCATAGAGATATGTGTGGAAGGAGCTCAATGGAAAAGAGACTCAAAAGGTAAGCCGGTTCAATTGAAAATACTGTACCTTAAGCCTGTGGCTAGAGGATGGTTGGAGTTCATCCAATGCTCCATCATCCCCACTAGCAACCGATCCGAAGTAACTGTGGATCGGGCCATCATGATCTATAGCATCATGATTGGAGAGGAAGTAGAAGTTCATGAAGTCATCCCTCTAGAACTCTACAAAGTAGCCGAAAAGTCCTCCACCTTGGCAAGGCTAGCTTTTCCTTATCTCATTTGCCATCTATGCAACTTAGCTGGAGTTGTCATAGAAGGAGACATCCTCATTGAAGAGGACAAGCCCATCACCAAGAAGAGGATGGAGCAAACAAGAGAGCCCATTCATGGATCTCAAGAAACGCATGAGGAAGCTCACCAGTAAGAAATCCCTGAGATGCCTCAAGGGATGCATTTTCCTCCAAACAACTATTGGGAACAACTCAACACTTCTTTAGAAGGATTGAGTCATAACATGAACTAATTAAGGGTGGAACATCAAGAGCACTCCATCATTTTCAATGAAATTAGAGAAAATCAAAGAGCTATGAGGGAGGAGCAACAAAGGCAAGGAAGAGACATAGAGGAGCTCAAGGACATTATTGGTCCTTCAAGAAGAAGGCGCCACCATCACTAAGGTAGACTCATTCCTTAACTTCCTTGTTCTTATCTCTCTGTTTTTCAGTTTTTGAGCTTTATGTTTGTCTATGTTTTGAGTCTCTACTACATGATCATTAGTGTCTAGTATCTATGTCTTAAAGCTATGAATAATTCCATGAATCTTTCACCTTTCCTAAATGAAAAATGTTTCTAATACAAAAGAACAAGAAGTACATGAGTTTCAAATTTATCCTTGAATTTAGTTTAATTATATTGATGTGGAGACAATACTTTTTGTTTTCTGAATGAATGCTTGAACAGTGCATAATTTTGATCTTGTTGTTTATGAATGTTAAAATTGTTGGCTCTTGAAAGAATGATGAACAAGAGAAATGTTATTAATAATATGAAAAATCATGAAATTAATTCTTGAAGCAAGAAAAAGCAGTGAAGAACAAAGCTTGCAAAAAAAAATAGTAAAAAAAAAGCAAGCAGAAAAAGCCAATAGCCCTTAAAACCAAAAGGCAAGGGTAAAAAGGATCCAAGGCCTAAGCGGCTAAATCAAGCTGTCCCTAACCATGTGCGTGTGGCATGCAGGTCCAAGTGAAAAGCTTAAGACTGAGTGGTTAAAGTCGTGATCCAAAGCAAAAAGAGTGTGCTTAAGAGCTCTGGATACCTCTAACTGGGGACTTTAGCAAAGCTGTCACAATCTGAAAAGGTTCACCCAGTCATGTGTCTGTGGCATTTATGTATCCGGTGGTAATATTGGAAAATAAAGTGCTTAGGGCCACGGCCAAGACTCATAAAAGTAGCTGTGTTCAAGAATCAACATACTTAACTAGGAGAATCAATAACATTATCTGAACTCTGAGTTCCTATAGATGCCAATCATTCTAAACTTCAAAGGAAAAAGTGAGATGCCAAAACTGTTCAGAAGCAAAAAGCTACAAGTCCCGCTCATCTAATTAGAACTAATATTCATTGATATTTTGGGATTTATAGTATATTCTCTTCTTTTTATCCTATTTGTTTTTCAGTTGCTTGGGGACAAGCAACAATTTAAGTTTGGTGTTGTGATGAGCGGATAAGTTATACGCTTTTTGGCATTGTTTTTAGGTAGTTTTTAGTAGGATCTAGCTACTTTTAGGGATGTTTTTATTGGTTTTTATGTAAAATTCACATTTCTGGACTTTATTATGAGTTTGTGTGTTTTTCTGTGATTTCAGATATTTTCTGCTGAAATTGAGGGACCTGAGCAAAAATCTGATAGGAGGCTGACAAAGGACTACTGATGTTGTTAGATTCTGATCTCCTTGCACTCGAAATGGATTTTCTGGAGCTACAAAACTCCAAATGGCGCGCTCTCAACGGTGTTGGAAAGTAGACATCCAGGGCTTTCTAGTAATATATACTTTTATCGAGTCAAGACGACGCAAACTGGCATTCAACGCCAGTTTCATGCTGCATTCTGGAGTAAAACGCCAGAAACACGTCACAAACCAGAGTTAAACGCCAAAAATATGTTACAACTAGGCGTTTAACTCCAAGAGAAGCCTCTGCACGTGTAAAGCTCAAGCTCAGCCCAAGCATACACCAAGTGGGCCCCGGAAGTGGATTTCTGCATCATTTATTTATCTCTGTAACCCTAGTAGCTAGATTAGTATAAATAGAACTTTTTACTATTGTACTAAAGGTCGTTTGATTGATCTTTGGACATTTTAGTTCTTAGACATTGGGGGCTGGCCTCTCGGCCATGCCTGGACCATTACTTATGTATTTTCAACGGTGGAGTTTCTACACACCATAGATTAAGGGTGTGGAGCTCTACTGTACCTCAAGAAATAATGCAATTAATATTATTCTTCTATTCAATTCAAGGTTATTCGTATTCTAAGATATTACTCGTACTTTAATCTGATGGATTGATGATCCGTGACACTCATCATCATCCGTCCTTATAAACGCGTGCCTGACAACCACTTCCGTTCTACCTACGAAAGCTAGAGTGAATATCTCTTGGATTCCTGATGCACGACGCATGGTTCCCCTCGCCTGACAATCGAGCCTTCCATTCCATGAGATCAGAGTCTTTGTGGTATAAGCTAGAATCTATTGGCGGCCATTCATAAGAATCCAAAAAGTCTAAACCTTGTCTGTGGTATTCCGAGTAGGATTCAGGGATTGAATGATTGTGACGAGCTTCAAACTCGCGAGTGTTGGGCGTAGTGACAGATGCAAAAGAATCAATGGATTCTATTCTGACATGATCGAGAATCGACAGATTATTAGCCGTGCTTGTGACAGAGCATTTGGACCATTTTCACTGAGAGGATGGGAAGTAGCCATTGACAACGGTGATGCCCTACATACAGCTTGCATTGGAAAGAAATATGAAGGATTGGATGAAGACAGTAGGAAAGTAGAGATTCAAAAGGGACAAAGTATCTCCATACATTTATCTGAAATTCCCACCAATGAATTACATAAGTATTTCTATTTTTATTTTATGCTTTATTTATCCTTATATTTGAAAATCATTATAACTATTATAATCTGCCTGACTGAGATTTACAAGAAGACCATAGCTTGCTTCATACCAACAATCTCCGTGGGATCGACCCTTACTCACGTAAGGTATTACTTGGACGACCCAGTGCACTTGCTGTTTAGTTGTGTGGAGTTGTGACAAAGTGTGATTCACGTTTGAGAGCACCAAGTTATTGGAGCCATTGTTGATGATCACAATTTCATGCACCAAACACCAAACTTAGAATTACACATTCACCCTTGAATTATTTTGGTGTGCAACACTAAACTTAGCTCCTTGCAACACAAAGAAATATACTTAAACTCTTTTTATGAAAAAAATAAAACTATGAAAGGAAAACTACCTCTAGTTGTGTTGCCTCCCAACAAGCGCTCTTTTATTGTCATTAGCTTGACATGTTGCTGATGACTTTGTGTTGAAGCATAGTCAAGTGATGAAGAATCTTCAAATGAAAAACTAGGAGGTGGGGTTGGAAAATTTTTCATAAATGCATTGAAGGTACTGATGAGCGGATAATTTATACGCTTTTTGGCATTGTTTTTAGATAGTTTTTAGTAGGATCTATGTACTTTTTAGTGTATTTTTATTAGTTTTTAAGAAAAATTCACATTTTTGGACTTTACTATGAGTTTGTGTGTTTTTCTGTGATTTCAGGCATTTTCTGGCTGAAATTGAGGGACCTGAGCAAAAATCTGATTCAGAGGCTGAAGAAGGACGGCTGATGCTGTTGGATTTTGACCTCCTTGCAATCGAAATAGAATTTTTGGAGCAACAAAAACCCAAATGGCGCACTCTCAATTACGTTGGAAAATAGACATCCAGGGCTTTCCATCAATATATAATAGTCCATACTTTGCCCAAGTTTGGATGACACAAACTGGCGTTCAACGCCAGCTTTCTGCCCTATTTTGGCGTTAAACGCCAGAAAAAAGTTGCAAGCTAGAGTCAAATGCCAGAAACAAGTTACAAACTGGCGTTTAACTCCAAAGAAGGCCTTTACACGTGAAAGCTTCAATTCTCAGCCTAAGCACACACCAAGTGGGCCTGGAAGTGGATTTCTGTATCATTTACTTGTTTCTGTAACCTTAGTAACTAGTTTAGTATAAATAGAACTTTTGACTATTGTATTAGACATCTTTGGATGTTTAGTCCTTAGACCGACGTCTTGGTCATTCTGGTTCCCCCTCTGGGGCCGAAGCCAATGAACACTATTATCACTGATGTATTTTCAACGGTGGAGTTTTGACGTTAGGATTTTTGCCATTAAAGAATGTCATAAAAACAGTCGCGTAGTAGATATAGTCTCTAAACCGACAAAAATCCCTTCGTACAAACGTTTTGGTTGTCACAAGTAACAAACCCCTTTAAAATTGATAACCGAGTATTAAACCTCGGGTCGTCTTCTCAAGGAATTGCAGGGAGGTATGTTCTTATTATTGGCTATAAAAAAGGTAAAATTGGCGTTTTGGAAGTAAGGGGGCAGTATGTTGCACAAAAAATAATAAGAAAAATAAATAAATAACTATAAATTAAACTCTTGGCAAAGTATGGGAACTGGAGGTCCTATCCTGGTTATCCTTATCAATTGTAATAAGAATTGGATTTTTCTCCCACTTTGTTAACCTCTAACTATGAAGGTAAGTTAAGTGGATGAATTCCAATTTTCAATTAACAATGAGTTTGATAACTCAAGAGTCACCAATTAATCAAGCATAGCCAAGAATGTAAAAAGCTAAATTAAAATTATAAATATCTGAAATAACTTCAATTCATTCAAAGCAGTAAAATCTAACATGGAAAATATTCATAAGCCAATTGGGCAACAGGAAAATCCAAATTATTTATATCAATAAAAAAAAGCAATCATCAATCTGAAATATCTCAAATAACATTAATTAAGAAAATCAATCTAAACATGGAACATTGAAAATAAATAAAAATAAAGAACCTGGGATTGAGAGTCACTCCTAAAACTAAGAGAAGTCCTAATCCTAAGAGAGAGAAAGAGAGGAGAGAACCTCTCTCTCTAAAACTACATCTAAAACATAAAAAGTGAATTATGAGAGCATGATTATGAATGGATGCATTCCCCCACTTTATAGCCTCTAATCTGTGTCCTCTGGGCCGAAAACTGGGTCAGAAACAGTCCAGAAATCACTTCCAGCGCTTTCTGGTCCGTACAGGTCGCGGAAAAGTGATGCGGCCGCATGGCTCACGCGGCCGCGCGGGTTGCGTTCCTGCCAGGTCACGCGTCCGCGTGACTCACGTGTTCGCGTCACCTGGCGTCGGGACAGCTATGGCAAATTATATATCAAATCGAAGCCCCGGATGTTAGCTTTCCAACGCAATTAGAACCGCGTCGTTTGGATCTCTACAGCTAAAGTTACAGCCGTTTGAGTGCGAAGAGGTCAGGCTGGACAGCTTAACAATTTCTCCAACTTATTGTATTCCTTCCATTTTTGCATGCTTCCTTTCCATCCTCTGAGCCATTCCTGCCTTATAATCTCTGAAAACACTTAACACACATATCAAGGCATCTAATGGTGATAAGAGAGGATTAATAATAAGCAAATATATGTCCAAAGAAGCATGTTTTCAATCAAAGCACATAATTAGGAAGGGAAATGTAAAACATGCAAATAGTATGAATAAGTGGGTGAAGAGTTGATAAAATCCACTCAATTGAGCACAAGATAAACCATAAAATAGTGGTTTATCAAGTTTCTACACACCATAGATTAAGGTGTGGAGCTCTGCTGTTCGTCGAGTATTAATGCAAAGTACTATTGTTCTTCTATTCAATTCATGCTTATTCTTATTCTAAGATATCCATTCGCACATAAGAACATGATGAATATGATGATTATGTGACACTCATCACCATTATCACTTATGAACGTGTGATTGATAACCACTTCCGTTCTACATGAAAACAAGCTTGAATGTATATCTCTTGGGTTTCTAATCAACGAATCACATCGACTCCCCTCTGACAATGGGGCATCTAAATCTGAGATTAGAATCATTGTGGTATAGGCTAGAATTCATTGGCAGCATTCTTGAGATCCGAAAAGTCTAAACCTTGTCTGTGGTATTCCGAGTAGGATCTGGGATGGGATGACTGTGACGGGCTTCAAACTCGCGACTGTAGGGCGTAGTGACATATGCAAAAGGATAGTAAATCCTATTCCTACACGATCAAGAACCAACAGCTGATTAGCCATACGATATCTGTGCACGTTATTTTTCATCCGAGATGAGAAATTCGACAGTTGATTAGCCGTACAGAAACCGTAGAGGACCATTTTCACTGAGAAGACGGGAAGTAGCCATTGACAAGGTGACACCCAACATATAGCTTGCCATAGAAAGGAGTATGAAGGATTGGATTAAGGCAATAGGAAAGCAGAGATTCAGAAGGAACAACACATCTCCATACGCTTATCTGAAATTCCCACCAATGAATTACATAAGTATCTCTATCTTTATTTTATGCTTATTTATCTTTTAATTATCAAAACTCTATAACCATTTGAATCCTCCTGACTGAGATTTACAAGATGACCATAGCTTGCTTAAAGCCGACAATCTCCGTGGGATCGACCCTTACTCACGTAAGGTTTATTACTTGGATGACCCAGTGCACTTGCTGGTTGGTTGTGCGAAGTTGTGAAAAAGAGTTGAGATTACAATTCTGCGTACAAATTTGTTGGTGCCATTGAGATCACAATTTCGTGCACCAGGTACTCTCAAGTGATGATGGCTCTTGATGAACGGAGTATGGACTATCAAATGCTCTTTGAGTTTGATCCTCCCAAACACAACTTGAAGAATTGTTGAATTTATCAAAGTATAGATCATTTTGTGGCACTGGAGAGAAATCTTGCATGAATGTACTGACAGCACAATCAACTGATGATGTCTCTTGATGAGCAAAATATGGATTATTAAAATCTCCTTGGTTTTGACCTTCCCAGCCACAACATGAGTAGTTGTTAGATTCATCAAAGTATGAGTCATGTTGTGTCTCTAGGAGGTGTTCATACTCCATCATTCCTTGTTGATACTCCCATCCACCATTAAAATAATGACATGAATCATTTTGTGGTGTTGGGTAATATCCATTGAAATTGTCTTGATCATTTTGTGGCCCTAGAGCATATCCCTATTGGGTGGATTGCTCATAACCTGTCATTTCTTGGTGATATCCCCAGCCACCATTAGGATAGTCATTTTGTGATGGTGGCTTATATCCCATGAAATTTGTTTGATAAAAAGGTGAGGTGAACTCCATTTGAATTTTGTAAAACACAATCACCAGAGAAAATTAAATTCATGTCACAGATGAGAACTTCTTAGTGAGGCAATAACACAAACACCTTAGTGCCAGCAGAAAATAGAAAATAAAAAGAACTTAAATGACAAAAACAAAGAAAATGATTAATCTAGACTTATCATCTACTTAATCATTGTTGATCTTAATCAATCCCTGGCAACGGCGCCAAAAATGTGATGAGTGAAAATTAATTCCACACAAATTAACTGGCAAGTGTATCGGGTCGCATCAAGTAGTAAAACTCACCGGAGTGTGGTCGATCCCACAAGGATTGATGGATCAAGCAACTTTAGTATGGTGATTAGTTTAGTCAAGCTAACGGTGGTGAATTGACTGAAATTGGATTAGCAGAATGTAAATTGCAAGGAATTTAAAGTGCTTAAAGTAAATGGCAGAATATTAAATGAAGCTGAGAAATAACAGAGAACAAGATTCATTAGGGATAGGAGATACCATAATATACAGTGAATCAAATAGGTCTCAACTCCTTTCTCAATCATATGAGTAAATCTATGGCAGATTGAAATTGATTGGATCCCAATTCCTTGGTGTTCTAAGGGTTACCTGAAACTGTAGGTCGATCTCGGACGAGATCTTCTGTACTGGTCGGCGCTGTTGAGTCTGACTTGATGATGGTGGCCAGAGCTGCCGTGTCCGACTTGTTGGACTTGGTGGTGGTGCTGATCCTTCGTCACCGGAGGGTGGTGATACCTGCAATGGACTCCCATGCTTAAGTTAGCAAGGGTATTAAGAAGGTTTTTAGTAGAATTAGAGTATGAGTTATACCTGGGTGCTCCAATGTATTTATAATGGTAAGGAGTGACCTTTTCTTTGAGATAAGATAGTTATCTTATCTTATCTTTGAGTGAAGTCATCTTTATCTTCAAGGGAACCGCCCTTATCTCTATAGCCTTGGACTGCCTTTGGATTTGGGTCGTTTCCTCTATTTGGGTCCTTTTTTGGGCTTCCCTGGTGATTTGGCCGAGCTCTTTGAGAAGAGGTCGGATAACCCTGACCTGAAGAGGTCGGGTGAGTTGTCGTTAAAACATCCCGGGTCAGACAGTTCGACCCAGGATATGAACAGTGCCCCTGCTCGAGTGTGGTCTTCCTTTTTTTGAGGTCGAGTCCTTATTTTTAGGACTTCGATCTTCCCTGGTGGAGTCGAACTCGAGCATTTATTTGAATTCTTTTTTGTAGAGTTTCCCTTTGAATGCGGAATGTTTTCTTTCAATTTAATTTTTTGAAACAGGCATTCCTTTGTTTCTTTTGAAACATGCGTCTCTCTGTCTTGGAAATGTGGGAGGGTTTAATAGTCCATTAACTCTTCCCTTTGCTTTTTCCCCCTTTCTTCATTTTTGAATTTAGTTTTCAAAAATTTGGCTTCCGTTTCTTCTTTTCCCTTGCTCGCTGCAACTCCATATTCGCCCTTCTATTTTCTGGTTTGCCTGGGACTCTTTATCTTTTACGTTTTTGCGCTTCTCCTTATGGTGCCGTTGGTGATTGTTATGTGCTTCGTTCCTTCGGAGGGTGATCTTCGGCCTTGTCATTACTTTTCAACCTCTCAGTGTTTTATTGTCTCCTCTGCTTTTCATGTCTGTTTCTTTCTTTCTTCTTTTACTGTTCTTCTTGCATTTTATTTTTGTAAATAATTGTGCCGTTGCTTGATTTCATGTTGGAAAGCTTGAACCTTTTTGTATCATCATGCTTGTTTGTTGCTGTGATGAAGGTTTTTTAGAGTTCCTTTTGGCTTATGTATGTTTTTTAGTGTTTTCCCTGATAGTTGATGCTTGTTTATTGCTTCCGATTGTATCTTCTCATTTGGAGTTTTAGGCTGATAAACTGCTTGATTCTTTGGAAAGAATTGTGCCTTTGATGAATTTGCCATGTTTGTAGCTTTCTTTACTGATAGACTTGTAGAAGATAACGTTTTTTTTTTTTATGGTTTGCATTGATTTTCTTCTCGTGTTGTTGTTTGCTTGGAAGTGGAATTTTCTTCACTGAGAGTTTTAGCGTGTAGCCTTATAGACTTTTTCTAAGTCCTTACTCTGTCCCTGCCTCCAAAGGATGCCCCTGGACCTTGGTGTGCGTCTTGGGGTTTTTCTTTTACTATTTGTATTGCTCTTGAGTCATGTTTGTCCGAGCTGTTTTAGTTAGTAATCCATTCTCTTTTTCTTTTTGTAGGACTAGTTGGCCTTGTCTTCTCGCAAAAATATTGTTGAGACATCTTCTAAGGTTCCTGAGGGGATGTTCGACTGGTTGGACTCCCTTGTGTTGATGTGTGTTTCCATGGTAAATGCTAAGTTTTGTGTAAAGCTTAGAAAACATCACCGACTCTGTAAGAATGGGGATCAGGAAAAGAACTATGAATTGGTATCGCCTGATTCTGATGAGAGGGTTTGCTTTCTTGCTCTGAGCCGGGAGGAACACCCCTTCTTTTATGCTCATGACTATTTTTTCAGCCTGTTGTGGTCGTGTAATGTAGCTCCATCCCAGCTTCATCCGAACTCCTGGGGTTTTATTAAGATTTTTCAGTTGCTCTGCCAAGTGTTGGGCATCACGCCTTCTCAGACTCTCTTTATTTATCTTTTTGTTTTGACTAAGCCCAGAATTTCCTCAAAAAAGAAAGCCTCTTAGATTTTCTTTCATTCTGCCCAGGGACACAAAGTGTTTGCTAAGTATGACGAGTCCTTTAGGGACTTTAAGAATTACTTTTTTTAAGGTTCGAGCTGTTGAGGGAGCTCGACCCTTTTTCTTAGAAGCGAATAATGAACCTGCCTTTCCCTTGTGTTGGCAAAAGAACGTTGTGGTGTCTCAATACACATGGGAGATGCTTGACGAGGTCGAGCAGGCTTTTGTAAATATTTTAGAAGACTTCTGGGGGAAACCTCCCCATTTTGACACCAAGAGGTTTTTGGGAGACCCCTCCCTAGTCCGAACTGTATTGGGTATTGGCCGACTTATTTTGCTTTTGTTTTTACTTTGCTTCATTCTCTTTCCAGTTTGTAACCTGCTTCTTTATGGTTGATTTTTGTTTTTCATAGATGGCCAAGAATAAAGACTCCATGAAAGCCTTTAAAAAGGTGAGGAAGGCTATCGCGGCCCAAAATATCTCGGCCAGAGTGACTGGGGAAGGGTCTTCTCAGGTTTCTCAAAAGACCTCAGACCGTTGAGCCCTTCAATCTAGATGGTCCTGATTTTGATGTTGTTGGGTTCGTCGACCAGCAGATTGCCCCTTATAGTATTATGCTTACTAACGATGTCTCTCTTCTTCGTCATTTGGATTTTATTACTTGGAGTAGTCTCAAGATGGCTCATATGGGAGCAGCTTTATATCGGACCGCCCAGGATCTTCCTATCCATACAACAAAGGCTTTTATGGAAGAGGCCAAGTCAGAGTTCGACCGGATCAAGGGTTTGAAGGAGGAGCTCGAGGTGAAAGTGGCCAAGCTGGAAAACGAGTTTGAGGGTGAAAAAACTAGAGCTATTGCTTTGGCGGCCTCTGCAAAGTTGGCTGAGGATACGACGTTGAAGCATAAGGAGAGCTATGCCACCACCTATAGGGAGATGATGGGTCTCAGAGAGAGTTTGGAGTCTGTTCGAGCTGATTATACTGAACTTCAAGGTCATCTTGTAGGTAGTGTCAACGCTGCTTTTGAGAATTTGAAGGAGCAGGTTCGAGTTCTTGCGCCCGAGCTTGACCTTACTCTTTTCAACTTGGACAACATTGTAAAAGATGGTATGATTGTTCCTGATAACCTTGATGATGATGACGATGTGCCTGCTGCCAAAGTCTCTGTTGCCCCTGCTTCGTCAGCTCCGACAGCTGAAGTTGGTTAGCCTAAGTCTAATCCTGACATCCAGATCCTGAACCGGGAAGATGGGACGGTAGATGCTTGATGAGCGGATAATTTGTACGCTTTTTGACATTGTTTTTAGTATGTTTTTAGTATGATCTAGTTATTTTTTAGTATATTTTTATTAGTTTTTAGTTAAAATTCACTTTTCTGGACTTTACTATGAGCTTGTGTGTTTTTCTGTGATTTCAGGTATTTTCTGGCTGAAATTGAGGGACCTGAGCAAAAATCTGATTCAGAGACTAAAAAGGACTGCAGATGCTGTTGGATTCTGACCTCCCTGCACTCGAAGCGGATTTTCCGGAGCTATAGAAGCCCAATTGGCGCGCTCTCAACGGCGTTGGAAAGTAGACATCCTGGGCTTTCCAGCAATATATGATAGTCCATACTTTGCCCAAGATTTGATGGCCCAAACCGGCGTTCAAAGTCACCCTCAGAATTCCCAGCGTTAAACGCCGGAACTGGCACAAGAATTGGAGTTAAACGCCCAAACTGGCATAAAAGCTGGCGTTTAACTCCAAGAAGAGTCTCTACACGAAAATGCTTCAATGCTCAGCCCAAGCACATACCAAGTGGGCCCGGAAGTGGATTTTTATGTCATTTACTCATCTCTGTACACCCTAGGCTACTAATTCTCTATATATAGGACCTTTTACTATTGTATTTAGAGCTTTTGATCATGTTTTTATGATTGAACCCTCTTTGGGAGGCTGGCCATTTGGCCATGCCTAGACCTTGTTCTTATGTATTTTCAATGGTGGAGTTTCTACACACCATAGATTAAGGTGTGGAGCTCTGCTGTACCTCGAGTATTAATGCAATTACTATTGTTCTTCTATTCAATTCCGCTTGTTCTTGTTCCAAGATATCACTTGTTCTTCAACTTGATGAATGTGATGATCCGTGACACTCATCATCATTCTCACCTATGAACGTGTGCCTGACAACCACCTCCGTTCTACCTTAGATTGGGTGAATATCTCTTGGATTCCTGATACACGATGCATGGTTGATCGCCTGACAACTGAGTGCTTGCCTGACAACCGAGCCAGCCATTCCGTGAGATCAGAGTCTTCGTGGTATAGGCTAGAACTAATGGCGGCATTCAAGAGAATCCGGAAAGTCTAACCTTGTCTATGGTATTCTGAGTAGGATTCAATAATTGAATGACTGTGACGAGCTTCAAACTCCTGAAGGCGGGGCGTTAGTGACAGACGCAAAAGAATCACTGGATTCTACTCCGGCCTGATTGAGAACCGACAGATGGATAGCCGTGCCGTGACAGGGTGCGTTGAACATTTCCACTGAGAGGATGGGAGGTAGCCACTGACAACGGTGAAACCCTTGCATAAGCTTGCCATGGAAAGGAGTAAGAAGAATTGGATGAAGACAGTAGGAAAGCAGAGAGACGGAAGGGACAAGCATCTTCATACGCTTATCTGAAATTCCCACCAATGAATTACATAAGTATCTCTATCTTTATCTTTATGTTTTATTCGTATATCACCCATATCCATTTGAGTTTGCCTGACTAAGATTTACAAGGTGACCATAGCTTGCTTCATACCAACAATCTCTGTGGGATCGACCCTTACTCGCGTAAGGTTTATTACTTGGACGACCCAGTACACTTGCTGGTTAGTTGTGCGAAGTTGTGTTTATGCCATGGTATTGAACACCAAGTTTTTGGATTCATTACCGGGGATTATTTGATTTGTGAAAAGTATTGATCACAATTTCGTGCACCAAGTTTTTGGCGCCGTTGCCGGGGATTGTTGAGTTTGGACAACTGACGGTTCATCTTGTTGCTTAGATTAGGTATTTTTTTTTCAGAGTTCTTAAGAATGAATTCTAGTGTTTCAAGGTGATGTTCTTATCATCACCAAAGCTGATTGATCTTCATCAATTTAGCTCTTGAATGCAATGTCCTGCTGAAGCTTGTTCAGCCATGTCTAATTTCTTTAGACTGAAGCTTTAGACTAACATTGCATGATTCCTGGAATTCTCATTAAGAATTTTGATACCTTTATTTTCTTTTCCACTTAATTTTCGAAAAATCCAAAAAAAAAATTTACAAAATCATAAAAACCAAAAATATTTTATGTTTCTTGTTCGAATCTAGAGTCTCATTTTAAGTTTGGTGTCAATTGCATGTTTCTGTTCTTTTTGCATTCATGCATGTGTCTTCATTAATCTTCAAGTTGTTCTTGATGATTTCTTACTCTGATCTTTGAATTCTCTTGACTTGAGTGTTTTGTGTGTCTCATATGCATTTTCATTAGTGTCAGTAGTATACAAACTGCTAAGTTTGGTGTCTTGCATGCATTGTTATTTGATTTTAGTTGCATTTTGATTATTCCTCACTATTAAAAATCTAAAAATAATTTTAATTTGTGTCTTTTCAAGTCAATAATACAGAGAATTGAAGATTCAGAACATTCAGCAGAGGAATTACACAGAAAAAGATGGGCGTTCAAAACGCCCAGTGAAGAAGGCAAACTGGCGTTTAAACGCCAGCCAGGGTGCCTGGCTGGGCGTTTAACGCCCAAAAGGGTAGTAGTTTGGGCGTTAAACGCCAGAATGTGTACCATTCTGGGCGTTTAACGCCAGGATGGCACAGGAGGGAAGATTCTGTTTTCAAATCAAATTTTTTTCAAGTTTTCAAAATTTTTCAAAATCAAATCTTTTTCAAATCATATCTTTTCAATCAAATCTTTTTCAAAATCAATTTCTTTCCATTTTTAAAGATACTTGCTATCAATTAATGATTTGATTCAACATTTCAAGTATGTTGCCTTTTCTATTGAGAAAGGTTTAATGTTTGAATCATATCTTTTCTTGATAGCCAAGTCATTATTTTTTTAAATCAAATCTTTTTAAAATGTTTTTCAAATCATATTTTCTCAATCACATCTTTTTAAAACTAATCATATCTTCTTAACAACATCTTTTTCAAAATAGCTTTCAATCGAATCTTTTTTATTTCTAATTTCAAATTCTTTTTCAAAAATCACTTGATTTCTTCCCCACTTTTATTTTCGAAAATCAATTAGTGTTTTTCAAAAATGTTTTCAAAATCCTTTACTTAATTTTCGAATACTACTTCCCTTCTTCTCACATCCTTCTATTTATGGACTAACACTATTCCTTAATGCGAAATTCGAACTCCATCTTCTTTGATAAGTTCGAATTTTCTACTTCTGCCTTCTATTTTTCTTTTCCTCTGACACCTCAAGAAATCTCTATACTGTGACATAGAGGATTCCACATTTTCTTGTTCTCTTCTCTTTCTTATGAGCAGGAGCAAGGACAAAAGCATTCTTGTTGAGGCTGATCCTGAACCTGAAAGGACCTTGAAGCGAAAGCTAAGAGAAGCCAAGGCACAACTCTCTGTAGAGGACCTAACAGAAATCTTCAAAGAAGAAGAACCCATGGCAGCCGAAAACAACAACAATGCCAACAATGCAAGGAAGGTGCTGGGTGACTTTACTGCACCTACTCCCGACTTCTATGGGAGAAGCATCTCTATCCCTGCCATTGGAGCAAACAACTTTGAGCTTAAGCCTCAATTGGTTTCTTAGCTGAATTCTTGCAAATCTGTGACACTGTCAAGACTAATGGGGTTGACCCTGAGGTCTACAGACTTCTGCTATTCCCTTTTGCTGTAAGAGACAGAGCTAGGATATGGTTGGACTCACAACCTAAAGAAAGCCTGAACTCTTGGGAAAAGCTAGTCAATGCCTTCTTGGCAAAGTTCTTTCCACCTCAAAAATTGAGTAAGCTTAGAGTGGAAGTCCAAACCTTCAGACAGAAGGAAGGAGAATCCCTCTATGAAGCTTGGGAAAGATATAAACAATTAATCAGAAAGTGTCCCTCTGACATGCTTTCTGAATGGAGCATCATAGGTATTTTCTATGATGGTCTGTCTGAACTGTCCAAGATGTCTTTGGATAGCTCTGCTGGAGGATCTCTTCATCTGAAGAATACGCCTACAGAAGCTCAAGAACTAATTGAAATGGTTGCAAATAACCAATTCATGTACACTTCTGAAAGGAATCCTGTGAACAATGGGACTACTCAGAAGAAAGGAGTTATTGAGATTGACACTCTGAATGCCATATTGGCTCAGAGCAAAATATTGACTCAACAAGTCAATATGATTTCTCAAAGTCTGTCTGGAATGCAAAATGCACCAGGTAGTACTAAGGAAGCTTCATCTGAAGAAGAAGCTTATGATCCTGAGAACCCTTCAATGGAAGAGGTGAATTACATGGGAGAACCCTATGGAAACACCTATAATCCTTCATGGAGAAATCATCCAAATCTCTCATGGAAGGATCAACAGAGACCTCAACAAGGTTCCAACAATAGTAATGGTGGAAGAAACAGGTTTAGCAATGGCAAGCCTTTTCCATCATCTTCTCAGCAACAGACAGAGAGTTCTAAGCAGAACACCTCTGACTTAGCAACCATGGTCTCTGATCTAATCAAAACCACTCAAAATTTCATGACTGAAACAAGTTCCTCCATTAGAAATTTGGAGGGACAAGTGGGTCAGCTGAGCAAGAAAATTATTGAACTCCCTCCTAGTACTCTCCCAAGCAATACAGAAGAAAATCCAAAAGGAGAGTGCAAGGCCATCAACATGGCCGAATTTGGAGAGGAGGGAGAGGCAGTGAACGCCACTGAGGAAGACCTCAATGGACGTCCACTGGCCTCCAATGAGTTCCCCAATGAGGAACCATGGGAATCTGAGGCTCAAAATGAGACCATAGAGGTTCCATTGGACTTACTTCTGCCATTCATGAGCTCTGATGAGTATTCTTCCTCTGAAGAGGATGAGTATGTCACTGGTGAGCAAGTTGCTAAATATCTTGGAGCAATCATGAAGCTAAATGACAAGTTATTTGGAAATGAGACTTGGGAAGATGAACCCCCTTTGCTCACCAAGGAACTGGATGACTTGTCTAGGCAGAAACTGTCTCAAAAGAGACAGGATCCTGGGAAGTTTTCAATACCTTGTACCATTGGCACCATGACCTTCAAGAAGGCCTTGTGTGACCTAGGGTCAAGTGTAAACCTCATGCCTCTCTCTGTAATGGAGAAGCTAGGGATCTTTGAGGTGCAAGCTGCAAAAATCTCACTAGAGATGGCAGACAACTCAAGAAAACAAGCTTATGGACTTGTAGAGGATGTTCTGGTAAAGGTTGAAGACCATTACATCCCTGCTGATTTCATAGTCCTTGAGACTGGGAAATGCATGGATGAATCCATCATCCTTGGTAGACCCTTCCTAGCCACAGCAAAGGCTGTGATTGATGTTGATAGAGGAGAATTGATCATTCAAGTGAATGAAGAATCCTTTGTGTTTAAGGCTCAAGGATATCCATCTGTCACCATGGAGAGGAAGCATGAAGAGCTTCTCTCAAAATAGAGTCAAACAGAGCCCCCACAGTCAAACTCTAAGTTTGGTGTTGGGAGGCCACAACCAACTTCTAAGTTTGGTTTTGAACTCCCACATTCAAACTCTAAGTTTGGTGTTGGGAGGTTCCAACATTGCTCTGAGCACCTGTGAGGCTCCATGAGAGTCCTCTGTCAAGCTACTGACATTAAAGAAGCGCTTGTTGGGAGGCAACCCAATGTTATATTTTATCTATTTTCCTTCGTTATTTTATGTTCTTTTGTAGGTTGATGATCATGAGAAGTCACAAAATCAATTGAAAAAGCAAAAACAGAATGAAAAACAGAAAGAAAAACAGCACACCCTGGAGGAGAGCGTGCTGGCGTTTAAACACCAGTGAGGCTAGCTGTTGGGCGTTTAACGCCCAGTCTGGCACCATTCTGGGCGTTTAACGCTAGAAAGGGGCACCAGACTGGCGTTAAACGCCAGAAAAGGGCAAGCATTCGGCGTTAAACGCCAGAAATGGGCACCAGCCCGGCGTTTAACGCCAGAATTGGCTCAAAACGCATTATTGCTTGCCACTTGGTGCAGGGATGACTTTTCCTTGACACCTCAGGATCTGTGGACCCCACAGGATCCCCACCTACCCCACCACTCTCACTCTTCCTCACCCATTCACCAATCACCTCAACACCTCTTCCCCAAAAACCCTTCACCTATCAAATCCCATCTTTCTCTTCACCACTCACATCCATCCTTCATAAAACCCCACCTGCCTCACCCTTCAAATTCAAACCACTTTCCCTCCCAAACCCACCCATACATGACCGAACCATGAGCCCCCCCACTCCTATATAAACCCATCTTCACTCTTTCATTTTCACACAACCAAACCACCACTTCTCCCCCTTTTTGGCCGAACACAAAGCCATTCCCTTCTTCTTCATTTCTTCTTCTTCTCCTCTCTTCTTTCTTCTTTTGCTCGAGGACGAGCAAACCTTTTAAGTTTGGTGTGGTGAAAGCATTGCTTTTTGTTTTTCCATAACCATTTATGGCATCCAAGGCCGAAGAAACCTCTAGAAAGAGGAAAGGGAAGGCAAAAGCTTCCACCTCCGAGTCATGGGAGATGGAAAGATTCATCTCAAGGGTGCATCAAGACCACTTCTATGAAGTTGTGGCCTTGAAAAAGGTGATCCCCGAGGTCCCTTTTTCACTCAAAAAGAGTGAATATCCGGAGATCTGACATGAGATCCGAAGAAGAGGTTGGGAAGTTCTTACCAACCCCATTCAACAAGTCGGAATCTTAATGGTTCAAGAGTTCTATGCCAATGCATGGATCACCAAGAACCATGATCAAAGTGTGAACCTGGACCCAAAGAATTGGCTTACTATGGTTCGGGGGAAATACTTGGATTTTAGTCCGGAAAATGTAAGGTTGGCATTCAACTTGCCCATGATGCAAGGGGATGAACACCCTTACACTAGAAGGGTCAACTTTGATCAAAGGTTGGACCAAGTCCTCACAGTCATTTGTGAAGAGGGTGCCCAATGGAAGAGAGATTCAAGAGGAAAGCCAGTTCAATTTAGAAGGCATGACCTCAAACCCGTGGCTAGGGGATGGTTGGAGTTTATCCAACCCTCAATCATTCCCACTAGCAACCGGTCCGAAGTTACAATAGACCGGGCTATCATGATTCATAGCATCATGATTGGAGAAGAAATAGAAGTTCATGAGGTTATATCCCAAGAACTTTATAAGGTGGCAGACAAGTCCTCTACCTTGGCAAGGTTAGCCTTTCGTCATCTCATTTGTCACCTCTGTTATTCAGTTGGAGTTGACATAGAGGGAGACATCCCCATTGATGAGGACAAGCCCATCACTAAGAAAAGGATGGAGCACACAAGAGACCCCACTCATCATGAGATCCCTGAGATTCCTCAAGGGATGCACTTTCCTCCACAAAACTATTGGAAGCAACTAAACACCTCCCTAGGAGAATTGAGTTCCAACATGGGACAACTAAGGGTGGAGCACCAAGAACATTCCATTCTCCTCCATGAAATTAGAGAAGATCAAAGAATCACGAGAGAGGAGCAACAAAGAGAAGGAAGAGACATTGAGGAGCTCAAGCACTCCATAGGATCTTCAAGAGGAAGAACAAGCCGCCATCACTAAGGTGGACCCGTTCTTTAATTTCCTTGTTCTTTATTTTCCTGTTTTTCGAATTTTAGTGCTTATGTTTGTCTATGTTTGTGTCTTGTGATCATTAGTGTCTTAGTGTCTATGCCTTAAAGTTATGAATGTCCTATGAATCCATCACCTCTCTTAAATAAAAAATGTTCTTAATTGAAAAAGAGTAGAATTGCATGAATTCTGAATTTTATAACAGTTTAATTATTTTGATGTGGTGGCAATACTTTTGTTTTCTGAATGTATGTTTAAACAGTGCATATGTCTTTTGAATTTGTGGTTCATGAATATTGGCTCTTGAAAGAATGATGAAAAAGGAGACATGTTACTGAGGATCTGAAAAATCATAAAAATGATTCTTGAAGCAAGAAAAAAGGCAGTGAATACAAAAAAAAAATTTCGAAAAAAAAAAGAGAAAAAGAAAAAGAAAGAGAAAAAGAAAGAAAAAGAAAGAAATAAAGTTGTGATCCAAGACAAAAAGAGTGTGCTTAAGAACCCTGGACACCTCTAGTTGGGGACTCTAGCAAAGCTGAGTCACAATCTGAAAGGGTTCACCCAATTATGTGTCTGTGGCATGTATGTATCCGGTGGTAATACTGGAAGACAGAGTGCTTTGGGCCACGGCCAAGACTCAATAAGTAGCTGTGTTCAAGAATCATCATACTTAACTAGGAGAATCAATGACACTATCTGGATTCTGAGTTCCTAAAGAAGCCAATCATTCTGAATTTCAAATGATAGAGTGAGATGCCAAAACTGTTCAGAGGCAAAAAGCTAAAAGCCCCGCTCATCTAATTAATACTGATCTTCATAGATGTTTTTGGAATTCATTGCATATTCTCTTCTTTCTATCTTGTTTGATTTTCAGTTGCTTGAGGACAAGCAATAATTTAAGTTTGGTGTTGTGATGAGCGGATAATTTGTACGCTTTTTGGCATTATTTTTAGTATGTTTTTAGTATGATCTAGTTAGTTTTTAGTATATTTTTATTAGTTTTTAGTTAAAATTCACTTTTCTAGACTTTACTATGTGTTTGTGTGTTTTTCTGTGATTTCAGGTATTTTCTGGCTGAAATTGAGGGACCTGAGCAAAAATCTGATTCAGAGACTAAAAAGGACTGCAGATGCTGTTGGATTCTGACCTCCCTGCACTCGAAGCGGCTTTTCTGGAGCTACAGAAGCCCAATTGGCGCGCTCTCAACGGCGTTGGAAAGTAGACATCCTGGGCTTTCCAGCAATATATGATAGTCCATACTTTGCCCAAGATTTGATGGCCCAAACCAGCGTTCAAAGTCACCCTCAGAATTCCCAGCGTTAAACGCCGGAACTGGCACAAGAATGGGAGTTAAACGCCCAAACTGGCATAAAAGCTGGCGTTTAACTCCAAGAAGAGTCTCTACACGAAAATGCTTCAATGCTCAGCCCAAGCACACACCAAGTGGGCCCGAAAGTGGATTTTTATGTCATTTACTCATCTCTGTACACCCTAGGCTACTAGTTCTCTATATATAAGACCTTTTACTATTGTATTTAGAGCTTTTGATCATGTTTTTATGATTGAACCCTCTTTGGGAGGCTGGCCATTCGGCCATGCCTAGACCTTGTTCTTATGTATTTTCAACGGTGGAGTTTCTACACACCATAGATTAAGGTGTGGAGCTCTGCTGTACCTCGAGTATTAATGCAATTACTATTGTTCTTCTATTCAATTCCGCTTGTTCTTGTTCCAAGATATCACTTGTTCTTCAACTTGATGAATGTGATGATCCGTGACACTCATCATCATTCTCACCTATGAACGTGTGCCTGACAACCACCGCCGTTCTACCTTAGATTGGGTGAATATCGCTTGGATTCCTGATACACGATGCATGGTTGATCGCCTGACAACCGAGTGCTCGCCTGACAACCGAGCCAGCCATTCCGTTCTAACCTTGTCTGTGGTATTCTGAGTAGGATTCAATGATTGAATGACTGTGACGAGCTTCAAACTCCTGAAGGCGGGGCGTTAGTGACAGACGCAAAAGAATCACTGGATTCTACTCCGGCCTGATTGAGAACCGACAGATGGATAGCCGTGCCGTGACAGGGTGCGTTGAACATTTCCGCTGAGAGGATGAGAGGTAGCCACTGACAACGGTGAAACCCTTGCATAAGCTTGCCATGGAAAGGAGTAAGAAGGATTGGATGAAGACAGTAGGAAAGCAAAGAGACGGAAGGGACAAGCATCTTCATACGCTTATCTGAAATTCCCACCAATGAATTACATAAGTATCTCTATCTTTATCTTTATGTTTTATTCGTATATCACCCATATCCATTTGAGTTTGCCTGACTAAGATTTACAAGGTGACCATAGCTTGCTTCATACCAACAATCTCTGTGGGATCGACCCTTACTCGCGTAAGGTTTATTACTTGGACGACCCAGTACACTTGCTGGTTAGTTGTGCGAAGTTGTGTTTATGCCATGGTATTGAACACCAAGTTTTTGGATTCATTACCGGGGATTATTTGATTTGTGAAAAGTATTGATCACAATTTCGTGCACCAATGCTGTACCTCTTCAGACTCATCCTCCTTCACCCTGTGATGCAACTACTGGGAAGTCTTTGGATCCTCTATGATTACTTCTGGTACATTTGTGTATAGCCCGACCTGTGGACGTTGAACTATTTTTTTTGTAATTTGTAGTCTTGATTTCTGGATACTTTGGTTGCTTTTCTGTTAGCAACTTTATTTTGGAAAAACAAAGTAGTTTCTCAGGCGCTTGGGGTTAACTTCAGGTGGCCTCTTGGGTCTTTGTTTATTATAGCAGTTTGGTTCCTACCTGTTGATTGCTTGCTTAGTATTTAGGCTGAGGCGTTGAAATACTGTTTTCCGACCTCTTTTGACTGCCTTTACACTTTTACTTGTAGCTTTAATTCTTTTGGGTCATGGCCTTCTGGGTCCGACTTGAAGTCCCTTAAAGCGCATGGCTTCTGTTTGGCTGACTCCTTCTGAAGTTATTTTAGTAATCCATTTTGTTTGGATCTTTGTCAGATCTCTTCTATGGATTACCTTGTATAACTTTTTGTAGGTTTGTTTGGGGCCGACTTCATCATGTTGGTCTCGTCTAAGTTATTTCTAGTAATCCGTTTTGGATCTTTGTCAAATCTCTTTTATGGATTACTTTTATAACTTTAGCTTGTGGGAGGCCGACTTCATCACGTCGATCCCTTCGAAGTTATTTCTAGTAATCCTTCTGGGATCTTTGTGAGATCTCTTTTATGGATTACTTTTATAACTTTGGTTTGCGGGAGGCCGACTTCATCATGTCGGTCCCTTCGAAGTTATTTATAGTAATCCATTTCGGATCTTTGTCAGATCTCTTTTATGGATTACTTTTATAACTATGGTTTGTGGGAGGCCGACTTCATCATGTCGGTCCCTTCGAAGTTATTTCTAGTAATCCTCTTTTTTAGGGCTGGCCAGGCCTCTTTCTAGGAATTTACTTTTTATAACTTTGTTGTTGTGGTCGACTGGCCTAAATTCTTCATGTCGGTCCGTCTTTTAAGTTATTTTTTAGCAACCCATTTTTATTAAGACCTCATCAGGTCCTTTCCTATGGGTCACTTTCGATAACTTATTGCATTTAATCTGTTTTGCCGCTTTTCATCTTTGCCAATTTTGTGAAAATTAGGTTTGATCCTCGCCTGGTCGACCTTTGATGAATTCAGTTTCATCTTTGTTGGCCCTTATTGTGATCGAGCAGTGAATTTAGTTTTCACTTTTGCCGCTCTGTAGCTTTATAATCGTGCGATGAAATTTTGTGTTCCAGATTAATGCGTCTTGATAAAGGATTTGTAGAAAACTTGAAAAATCTTTATTCAAAAATAAAATATGCAAGTATATACATGTGGGAGTTTTACTCCTCTAAGTTACGTATTTCATGGATCTTGGCTTGGTGCCTCGTTAAAAAACCTTTTTAAGGAAAAAGAGTTGACCTCATCCTAAGATCCTTTACTACCTCTTAACTGTAGTACCTTATTAAGTTGCAGGCGTGCCATGACCTTGGGAGCTCTCGCCCTTCGAGTTCGGATAGCTTATAGTAGCCTCTTCCGAGTACTTCTATAACTCGGTAGGGTCCCTTCCAGTTTGCTGCCAGCTTTCCTTTTCCAGGTCGAGTTATTCCGATGTCATTTCAGAGTAGGACGAGGTCATTCTCGGTAAAACCTCGTGGCACTACCTTTTGATTGTATCTTGAAGCCATTCGACGTTTTAATGCCTCTTCCCTGATCCGAGCTCTTTCTCGGATTTCTGGAAGTAGGTCAAGTTCTTCCCTTTGAAGTTGGGAGTTGGCCTCTTCACTGTAGTGGATCACTCTGGGTGATCCTTCTTTGACCTCCACTGGGATCATTGCCTCCATTCCCTAAGCTAATCGGAAAGGTGATTCCCTTCTGGTGGAGTGTGGAGTTGTCTGATATGCCCATAGGACTTGCGGGAGCTCTTCAGCCCAGGCTCCCTTTGAATCCTGTAATCTCCGTTTTAACCTGGCTAATATGACTTTGTTGGCAGCTTTTGCTTGTCCGTTGGCCTGGGGGTATTCTACGGATGTGAATTGGTGTTTTATGTTTAGATCAGCCACTAATTTTCTGAAGCCTGCATCTGTAAATTGAGTGCCATTGCTGTGGTGATGGAGTATGGAACCCCATACCTTGTGATAATATTTCTATATAGGAATTTTCGACTTCTTTGAGTAGTGGCGTTAGCTAGGCGTTCTGTCTCAATCCATTTTGTGAAATAGTTTACCCCCACGATGAGGAATTTGACTTGTTCGAATCCTTGAGGAAAAGGACCGAGAAGGTCGAGTCCCCATTTTGCGAATGGCCAGGGTGAGGTTACGTTGATAAGCTCCTCTGGTAGAGCGATGTGAAAGTTGGCATGTCCGCTGTGATTTTTTCCAATTCGCGCGGATGCGTGAGCTATGCGTCTGCATCGCTTCTCGCTGGTCATCTCCTCAATTTCTTGTGTTCCTTCTATTTTTGCAAGCTTCCTCTCCATTCTCTAAGCCATTCCTGCCCTATGAAGCCTGAAACACTTAACACACAGATCACGGCATCGAATGCTATAAAGGAGAATAAAAATATACCATTAAAAGATCTTTAGGATGCAAGTTTTCAATCATGGGACAGTTTTGGGAAGGAATTATAAATACATGCAAATCATACGAATAAGTGGGTGCAGACTTGATAAAACCACACAATTAAACACAACATAAATCATAAAATAATAGTTTATCAACCTCCCCACACTTAAACATTAGCATGTCCTCATGCTTAGTTGAAGGAGATAAATATGAATGAATAGGGACATGTAAGACTCATGCAATGCAATGCAACATATATATATATATATATATATATATATATGAATGCAACTATATGATTCCTGTCCACTTGGTCAAAAGTAAGTAAGCTCTTTAAGACAATCATAAATCAAATTCCACCAATTCAATTTATACAGTAAGAACAGATAAAAACGCAAGAAAATAGCTCATGAAAGTAGGGAACACAGAATTTAAGCATTGAACCCTCACTGATGATGTATGTGTACTCTAGTCTCTCAAGTGTATAGGGTAATCATGCTTTCTAAATTTTGTTCTACACCTAACCAATCAACAACATTTAATGTACCAATGCAAACATCATGAGGTCTTTTCTAGGTTATAATGGGGCTAAGGTAAGGGTAAGGGTATATATGGCCAAGTGAGCTTATGAAGTGAATCTTTTATTAACTTGAGCTTTCACCTATCATATATATATATATTCTATATAACTTCAAATTTCATACCTAGCTACCCAAAATTTCACCTTCACATTCCATGCTCATGTATTAACTTTTATTTTAATTTTATCACATACTCATTGATCTATGAACTTTAACTTAGCATTGGGGTAATTTTGTCTCCTTATTAATTTATTGAATATTTTTGGATTTTTTTTAACATGAAAATAAACATAGCTTATCAATGCACATAGATTTTTAATTTTTCTTATAATTTCACATGGGTAGGTACCCAAATTCCCATTATGTTATCATGACACATTCCCTTATTAACCTTTGTTCCCACAATCTTCCCATACTCAATTAACACACAATTCTGTCTTACTTAAGATTCAATTGGGATATTTAATTATTTTTCCGCTTAAGGCTAGTAATGTGGCAAAATATATAACAAATGGGATTTAAAGGCTCAAAGTGGCTAACAAAGGTAATTTAAAGGGTAGGCTTATTTGGGATAAGTGAGCTAAACAAATAATGGCCTCAATCATATGCAAGCATATAAATATATTAAATATTGGACATATAGAATGGAGCAAAATATAGATTACAATAATAGAGAAGTAAACACACAAGAATAAAATATTTATGGTTAAATAATGTAACCATGTATTTAGGCTCAAAGTCTCACGGGTTGTGTGTTCTTGGCTTTTTAAACTATGTTCCAGATACAACTTCAAGCAAATTTAGCATAAAAGTTTTGATTTAAATTAGTGAAATTTTTTCAAAAATAGGTTCCTAGAAGAAACTTATTATCTTTTCAATCAAGTAGAACATGCATGAAATTAACCTATTACTATGCAATCTATCCTATTCTACAAAAGAAAAACTAACTAAATATCCTATTTTATTGGTGTTAAGGAAGATAAATTACCTCCGAAAGTCAGGTACTGACCGACCTCCCCACACTTAAAGCTTTGCACCATCCTCGGTGCCATCTGTCAGGAACAAGGGAGGGCTGGTAGCAGTATCTCCACCGTCGGGACCGTCATGACTCCCTGTGCTGGTGATGGAGGTGGAGTCTAGGGTGTCTGGGTCTTTCTCAGGTTTGTTTTTACCTGTGAGTAGCTCCTTGAGGTATTTGAAATGACATTGGTTACGGCGCTCTCGTAGCTTCGCTTTCTGTTCTTGCCGGTCCAACCTTTCCAGTAACTGATGGAGCAACTGACTTGTTGAAGTTGCTTGTGATGTGGACGGAGGAATGTCTGTAGCTGGTTCTGCAGGCTGGCTGGTAAGGGCTGTAGGTGGCTTGAGATATTTCCCGTTAGGGACGTACTGATCATCCCGTGGAAGCATGGCTTTGGTGTCCCCAACTCTGTAGGAGACTCCGACTATTGAGACGAAATCTGAGACCAAGGCGAGAAAAGGTAAGTTGCCTGCAATTTGTACATGTCCCAGAGCACCCCGGATGTGTCTTGGTAAGTTTAAAGGTTGGTCCGTAAGGATGTACTATAGTAGAATGGCCATGTCGGCGGTGAAGGAGGACTCATAAGTGCTCGGAATGACGTAATGGGACATAATCTGTGTCCATACACGAGCTTCTAGGGTAAGTGCAGAAGCTGATATTCCCTTAGGTCGGGAGCGATGGTATCCATAAATCCATCTGCTGCCAGGTTATGCGATAACTCTGAGAATAGTGTCCCAGTCGAATTGGTACGTCTGGCGCTTGAGTGTGGCTTCTTGAAATGCGTCTAATCCTTTTGGAGCAGGGGGAAGATCTAGAGCTCGCTAAATGGCTTCTTCTGTAATAGGGACTTACTTCTGACAGACATAGACGGACTGCAGGGTTGTCAAGTGGAAATTGGAGTATAACTCAACTACCCATGAAAGATTAACCTGCCGTGACTGTCTCCGTAGGAACCCCAATTGTCTGCGTTCAATTTGCGGATCAACAAAGGTAGAAATGTTGGTCGGGAGGATAAGAAGGTATTCATTGTTATAATTCCTCTCTGCCAGGATAGGGAACATCTGCTCACAGTAGCGGTTAGGAAACCGCGCAACATCCTTTGCTGGGAAGGCTTTTTCTTTTTCATCGACCTTGATGATCCTCTTGATTCTTTTTCTTGAGGGTTTTATTGCTGTTGAAGATGGCTCTGCCACTAATGCTCGTTTTGTTCCTCTCCTTGGTGGTGGTTTGGGAGTAGCTTTCTCCTTGCCTTTCTTGGTGGCCATCCAGAAAAAGAAAAGAGAAAGGAATATGTAAAGCTAAGGGTTTGAGCAAGGGAGCAAATACAATGGGTGGTAATCAATGCACAGGGAAGAAAGATGTCGTTAACACATGGTCTAGGCTACATGTGAAAAGTTCATCAATTATAACAAAGCAAGTGCATGTAATGACAATTGAATGCAAAGTGTTTAGTGGCATGCTGGCAAAGACATGAGTAGCATGGATCAAGCATTCAATGTCCAAGTTAGATTACCAAGCCTGTCAAACTAACAATATGTTTATATGGACAATTATATTTAATTAATAAAATATCAAAGGGGTTTTGTGAAAAACAGGTGTTAGAGAAGGATAACATAAAAGTAGTGCATGATGCCATACGGGCTTTTTTCACAAACACTTAGCATGCATGGTAAATAAGGTATTGAAAGTATTAAATTGAGCATGCAAGCAACCCTATAAAAAAGTAATATATAAATGTCAAATAATTTCTTAATAATCCACAAGCAAAATATAGAAAATAAAGACCCAAATAAATTTCCAACATCAATAAAGAATGGTTTAAAAAGAAAAAGAAAAAGAAAACATAGAAAATGAAAGTAAAAAGAAAAAGAAGAAGAGAACATGAAAATAAGAAGAAGAATAGAAAAGGAAAGAGGGAAGAAGAAAAGAAAAAACCTTGATAATGGTGGTGAAAAAAAGGAAGTAGAAAGTGAGAAAGAAGGAAGAAGGAAGAAGGAAGAAGAAAGAAATAAGAAGGGAGAAGAAAAAATTAGGATTTGGGGAAGAAAAGATAAGAAATTTGGCTGATCTGGATAAGCTGTGCGCCGCATGTGACATGGACGCGTGAGTGATGCGTTTGCGTAGTGTGCGGTGTTTTTAAGTGACGCGAACGCGTGGGTCACATGGTCGTGTGAGTGGATTTGTGCTATTAGCGCGAGAGCAGCCTCGCGTTCTCACAACTCTCTGTTTGAAAGTCATTTTGCCAAATTTTAGGGTGATGCATTCGCGTGGGTAACGCGATCGCGTGAATGACCATATTTTGAAAATGACGCGGGAGCGTGGGACACGCGTTCGTGTGGGGCTTGTGCTTTCAGCACGATTCCAGCCCAGCTCCATCATAACTCTCTGCCATACACCCATTTACGTCGATTTTACAAGGCCACGCGTTTGTGTGAGTGACGCGGACGCGTGCGGAAGCTATTTCGCAAATGATGCAAACGCGTTAGTGACGCGGTCACGTAGGCAAGTTTGTGCCAAAGGCACGCCTCCAGCCACACTTTCATGTGACTCTCTATTCAATTTAGTTTTCTTCCCAACGCACATATGACGTGGACGCGTCGCATGCTCTCTTTTCTTTTTTTTTATATATGCAACGTGTAGATGGAGATGCAAACTATATGTACTAATAATGAGGAGAGTTATTGAAAAAGAAAACGAAGAAGAGAGAAAGGAACGGTCATACCATGGTGGGTTGTCTCCCACCCAGCACTTTGCTTTAACATCTTTAAGTTGGACCCAACTTTGCTGTTGGTGGATCCTCTAATAGGAAGATCTCTAGCTCCTTGTTTTTCTTCATTTTCTCACCATGATATAGCTTTAAGCGATGGCCATTGACTTTGATGAATTCAGAGCTTGAAGGATGACTCAAGTGGAAAACTCTATATGGCTCGACCTTCTCTACTTTATAGGGACCTTCCAATCTTGACCTCAACTTGCCTGGCATGAGCCTCAGTATGGAGTTGTAAAGGAGGACTAAGTCCCCAGGTTGGAACTCTCTCCTCTTGATGTGCTTGTCATGCACAGCCTTCATCTTTTCCTTGTACAGCCTGGAGTTCTTATAAGCTTCTAGGCGAAGGTTTTCTAATTCTTGCAGTTGCAACTTCCTTTCAGCTCCGGCTTTCTCAAATCCCATGTTGCATTCTTTCACTGCCCAAAAGGCTTTTGCTCTACCTCAACTAGGAGGTGACAGGCTTTTCCATAAACTAAGTGGAAGGGACTCATCCCAATGGGTGTCTTGTATGATGTTCTGTATGCCCAGAGTGCATCTTGTAGCCTGGTGCTCCAGTCTCTCCTATGAGGTTTGACTATCTTCTACAATATACACTTTATTTCTCTGTTAGACACCTCGGCTTGCCCATTAGTCTGGAGGTGATAGGTTGTTGATACTTTATGAATTATCCCATGCCTCTTCAGTAATCCTGTTAGTCTCCTGTTACAAAAGTGGGTGCCTTGATCGCTCACGATTGCTCGTGGTGATCCAAAGCGACAAATAATATGGTTTCAAACAAAGGAAACAACAGTGTTAGCATCATCAGTGCGGGTAGGAATTGCTTCCACCCATTTAGAAACGTAATCTACAACTAACAATATATAAAAGTAACTATTAGAATTTGGAAATGGACCCATGAAGTCAATGCCCCAAACATAAAAAATTTCACAGAAAAGCATAATTTGTTGAGGCATCTCATCCCTCTTGGATATATTACCAAACCTTTGGCAAGGGGAACAAGATTTAAAAAATTCGGCAGCGTCTTTAAAAAGAGTAGGCCACCGGAATCCA
Source organism: Arachis hypogaea (assembly GCF_003086295.3). Lineage (NCBI taxonomy): Eukaryota > Viridiplantae > Streptophyta > Magnoliopsida > Fabales > Fabaceae > Arachis > Arachis hypogaea. The sequence continues at coordinate 40,404,792 of NC_092045.1, read as the reverse complement.
CAGTCTAGAATTTTTCTAGCTGTTCTTTGAGGGCCAAAATGTCCTCCACTCTCAGATGAGTGGCAGGCCTCTAAAATGGACTGGAATTCTGATTGAGGCACACACCGTCTAATTACCTGGTCAGCACCACACCTCCATAAATATAGATCATCCCATATATAATATTTGGACTCATTTTTCAGCTTGTCTCTTTGATGCTTAGTAAAATTTGGAGGAAAAGTGTGGCTAACTAGATAATTAGCTACAGGTGCATACCAAGGGACTACTTCAGATACTGGTTGTAGGTTATCAAATGGGAAATTATCATCTATAGGAGATGAGTCATCCTTAATGTGCTCAAGGTGACTCAAGTGGTCTGCCACTAGATTCTGGGTACCACTTCTATCCTTAATTTCTAAATCAAATTCTTGTAGTAGCAGTATCCAACGTATAAGCCTTGGTTTGGATTCCTTTTTAGCCAATAGATATTTTAGAGCTGCATGGTCTAAGTACACTACTACTTTAGCACCAAGTAAATAGCCTCGGAATTTATCCAGAGCAAAAATAATAGCAAGAAGCTCTTTTTTAGTAGTAGTGTAATTAGACTGAGTAGCGTTTAAAGTCTTAGATGCATAAGCAATTACAAAAGGATCCTTACCTTCAAGCTGAGCCAGCGCTGCTGCTACTGCATGATTGGAAGCGTCACACATAATTTCAAATGGCTGACTCCAGTCTGCTCCTTTTACAATTGGAGCTTGAGTCAGGGCAGTTTTCAGCTTATCAAAAGCTTGCTTACAACTTTCACTGAACTCGAACTCAATATCTTTCTGCAACAGTCTGGATAAAGGCAATGCTACCTTACTGAAGTCCTTAATAAATCTCCTGTAAAAACCTGCTTGGCCAAGGAACGAACAGACTTCCCTCACGGAGGAGGGGTAAGGTAAACTGAAAATAATGTCCACCTTTGCTGGATCTACAGAAATGCCAGTATTAGACACAACATGTCCTACTACAATTCCTTGTTTTACCATAAAGTGACATTTTTCAAAATTCAATACAAGGTTTGTACTAACACATCTATCCAATACTTTAGATAAACTATCCGAGCAAAGGCTAAATGAATCACCATATACGCTAAAATCATCCATAAAAACCTCCATACAGTTCTCAATAAGGTCAGAGAAAAGACTCATCATGCACCTTTGGAAAGTAGCAGAAGTTCCAAAAGGACATGTAAAAGTGGTCTTTTTCTGATCTTCAGGAGCTATATGGATTTGAAAATAACCTGTATAACCATCTAGAAAGCAGTAATGAGATTTACCTGACAGGCGATCAAGCATCTGATCAATGAATGGCAAGGGGTAATGATCCTTGCGAGTGGCTTGGTTGAGACGCCTATAGTCAATGCAAACTCTCCATGAATTCTGCATTCTAGTTGTCAGAAGTTCTCCACGCTCATTCATTACTGTTATGACTCCAGACTTCTTGGGCACTACTTGTACTGGACTGACCCATTCGCTATCTGAGATGGGGTAAATGATATCTGCTTCAAGTAGCCTGGTTACTTTTTTCTTGACAACTTCTAAGATGATGGGTGATAAACCATTATTTTATGAATTACATTGTGTTTAATTGAGTTGTTTTATCAAGTCTCCACCCACTTATTCATATAATTTGCATGTATTTACAATTCCTTCCTAAAAATGTTCTATGATTGAAAACTTGCTTCCTAAAGATCTTTTAATTATATAGTTTTATTCTCATTTGTACCATTCGATGCCATGATCTGCGTGTTAAGTGTTTCAGGCTTCATAGGACAAGAATGGCATAAAGAATGGAGAGGAAGCTTGCAAAAATGGAAGGAACACAAGAAATTGAGGAGATGACCAGCAAGAAGTGATGCGAGCGCATGGCTCACGCAATCGCGCGAAATGGAGAAAATCGCAGTGACGCGCTCGCGTGCCTGACGTGACCGCGTGGATTGGAAGCTACACAAGTGACGCGAATGCGTAGACAACGTGCACGCGTGGCACAAAAAATGCGGAGCGACGTGAACGCGTAGACAACGTGGTCGCGTGACGTGCGCGATCTGCAAAATTACAAAAGTCGCTAGCATAGATTCTGGGCCGCGTTTTAACCCAATTTCAGCCCGGAAACACAGATTAGAGCGAGGGAACTTGCAGAGATAGAAGAGAACATTCATTCCACATAATTTCAAGTTTTTAGATCTGATTATACTTCTCCCCTAGGTTTTTTCTATTTTACATTCATAATTTAGGATTTGAAGATTTTTGGCTTTGGTTATCGAGAAGAGTCTACCTCTGGAACTAGTCATTCTAGTTTGTTTACCTACTTTTCATTTACTCTTCCATATTCTTAATTTGTCTAGAGTTGACATTGGATTATTTTTAGAGTTCATTAATACAAGACTATTTTTACTTTTAATTGATCTCTTTGATTATTGTTTATTATGTCTCTTTTTATTTTCCCCTTAATTTTGTGAAGTCTATATTTATGATAATGGAGTAGTTCCCCAACTTGATTGGGAGTTGATTAAAAGGAGAACTTTGAGTTGGAATACTCAAGAGTTCAATTGTAATTGGTCCATTGTTGGTTGGCTTGTTAGTCACTAACTCTAATCCTTCCCAGGGGAGAAGATTAGGACTTGTGAATAGAAGTTGACTTTTCATCATTCGTTGAGGGTTAACTAAGTGAAAACAATGACTAATTATTAATTGATCTTGATAAAATTCCAACAAGGATAGAACTTCCAATTAATCTTCTCTCGGTCAAGATTTTTATTTAAATCACATAAATTCTCTAATTTAATTTTCCGTTTATCAAACTCAAAACCAATTTGGAAAACCTCTGATTGATAAAATAGCACATATTCTTGCAACTCGTAGGGAGACGACCTGGGATTCATACTCCTAGTATTTTATTTCTAAAATTTGTGACAACTCTTTTCTAAATTGATAAGTGGATTTTTGCCGGTTAAGAACTGTACTTGCAATGCCATTTTTCTAAATAATTCTTAATCTGCCAATTTTCGCCAACGTTAGTAGGATTCAATCTTTTTTTAGGCTGACGAACAGGCTTTGCTCCCTCTTCTAAAAATATTCGGTGTTCACAAACTTGAGGGTTGATGCCTACTATATCCACCAAGCTCCATCCAATTGCTTTCTTATGCGTTCTCAATACACTAAGCAGTTGTTCTTCTTGTTGGGAAGTGAGCTCCCTTGCAATGATAACTGGAAACTTCTGCTTGTCCTCAAGGTAAGCATACTTGAGGTGTGGAGGAAGGGGTTTTAATTCCATTTTCTGCTCATGGCTTGACTCTGGAACATTTGGGGCTGGTGAAAATGGTAAAGTGCCCTCATTGTCTTCAGAAGGTGTCCCCACACGTGGACCTTGCTCTATGTACTTCTCTTCTAATTCTTCCTGGTGAACTTTAGCTACAGTTTCATCAATGATGTCACACTGAGAGATAGAATGATCTTCCGGAGGGTGCTTCATAGCTTCATTTAAATTGAACTTCACTATTCTGCCATCTATCTCAAAAGAGTAAGTTCCTGAGAATGCATCCAGCTTGAACTTTGAAGTCTTCAGGAATGGTCTTCCAAGCAGGATTGATGATGGCCTCCCTGAGTCATTAGGGGGCATTTCCAGGATATAGAAGTCAATGGGAAATGTGAGCCCCTTAATGCTCACTAATATATCTTTAGCAATTCCAACCACTGTAATAATGCTTTTATCTGCTAACACAAAACGAGCTGCCGACCTTTTTAAGGGAGGGAGCCTCAAGGTATCATATATAGACAAAGGCATTATACTAACACACGCTCCTAAATCATACATGCAGTAAAAAATTATCACACCTCCAATGGTACAGTTAACCATACATGGACCTGGATCACTACATTTTTTAGGTATACCTCCTATTAAAATAGAGATAGAACTGCCTAAAGGAGTAGTTTCTAATTTATTAATTTTATCTTTATAATCCTTTAGAAACTTCGCATATTTAGGTACTTGTTGAATAACATCAAAAAGGGGAACAGTTACCTCAACCCTTTTGAATATTTCTACCATTTTGGGATCAAGTTCCATTTACTTCCAGGGCTTCCTTGAAAGTTTTGGAAAGGGGATAGGACGAACGTTATCTGCGGCTTCAGCATTCTTTGGTGCTTCATTCTGTAGTTGAGCTTCCTCTACTTCAACTATGTCTTATATGTCCTCTTCCTCGTTAGCATCTTCCACTTCTACTACATCTTCAGCTGAAGTGTGTTCTGGTGGGCTTGGCTCTTCATGGTTCCTCTCTTGTAATGTGGTTCCGGACCTCAAGGTGATGGCTTTGATGCCACCCTTGGGATTGGGTAAAGGTTGAGAAGGAATTCCACTAGAGATTGAGGGCTGGTTGTTGGAGTTATTTAGTGATCCAATCTGTGAGACAAGAGCTTGCAAGGTAGAGTTTAGACCATTTAGAGTAGAAGCAAGGTTGTTTTCCTTGGCCTGCTGTCTCCGATCAATAGATTGTAGTAACTCATCATTAGAAGATGAAGAGGGATAAGTGATATGAGGGGTCTGTTGAGATGCTTGGGGCTACCTTAGATGAGGTGCTCTGTAGGCCTGATTTTGATTCTGCTGTCTGATGTTGTTATTGTTATTCCACCTCTGGTTTCCATTGTTATCTCTGCCTCTTCTGGTGTGATTGTCCCTCCAACCATGGTTAGAATTATCTCTCCAACCTTAGTTAGAATTGTCCTGCCATCCATGGTTGTAGCTGCTACCTTGATTGTATCCTTGATTTGGGCAGTCATAGAAGTTATGAGTGGCTGCCACAGTGTTGTCTTCTTATTGGAGCTACGGACATTCATCAGTATAATGACTATAATCAGCACAGATCCCGCATACTCTTTGTGGAACCAACTGTTGGCTTTGTTGTGGTGGGGGAGGCTGAGCTTGCTGAGCTTGTTGTTGACTCAACTGCATCAACTTCAGAAAGTTGGTCATTTCACATATACTCTGAGTTAGAGCGGTAGTCTCTCTGCTAGAGGATACCTCTGCAACAGCTTTTGAGTGGCTTTGCCTCTGCCTGTGATTCCTAGTGGATTCAGCTAAGTCACTGATCAATTGCCATGCTTCATCAGTGGTCTTGTACTTTTTCATAGACCCATTGCTAGCACCTTCCAATGTGGTCTTATCTTGAGACTTCATGCCCTGTGTGAAGTAGCCGAGCAACACCAACTTGTCAATCATGTGGTGGGGACATGCTTCCAGAAGATTGTTGAAGCGCTCCCAATATTCGTAGAGAGTCTCAGATTCGTCTTGAATAACCATGGAAATTTCTTTCCTCAATCTATCAGTAACTTCAGCTGGAAAGTATTTTTCCAGAAATTCTCTTCTAAGCGTATCCCAGTTAGCAACAGTCACTCCAGGTTGAGTGTAGTACCACTCTCTCACCTTTCCCTCAAGAGAGAACGGGAAGGCTTTTAACAGAATAAAAGTTTCATCTGTACCATCACGCTTAACAGTAGAACATGCTATTTGGAAATCCCTAAGATGCTTGATAGGCTCTTGAGCAGGTAAGCCGTGAAACTTGGACATCAAGTTGAGTAGCGCAGTCTTTAGTTCAAAATCTGCAGCCACCACTGGTTGATGCGCTTGATAAGATTGTAGTGTAAAATTTGGGGCTCCAGCTTCCTGGATAGTAACTCTCCTAGGTGCTGCCATGTTACCTGCACGTGAGTTAACTGAATCAGTAGTAGAGAAGATTGTTTTTTCCTCAAATGGCAGTTCAGATTTGCCCTCAGATGAGACTGGTGAATCGATGACAATCACTTCACCACCCTCAAAGGCTAATCGACGTCGAGCTCACCTAATACGTGAAATAGTTCTTTTAAAATCAGGATCAAAAGCGGCTAAGCTCGGATCAGGCAAATGACGTGTCATTCAACGAAAGAAACACACAGCTCATGGTGATAAAGGCAAAATAAAATAAAATGCAGATAAATTCCAATCAATAAATTAGCACACTATTGGAACTCCCCGGCAACGGCGCCAAAAATTGACGTGGCAGAAATTGGTAGATTGAGAAATTAATGTAAGAAATACGTTGCAAGTACAGTTCTTAACCAACAAAAATCCGCTCATCAATGTAGAAAGGTTGCCACAAAATTAGAATAAAAATACTGGGAGTATGAGTCCCAGGTCGTCTCTTAATGCGTTATAGAAAGATGTGCTATTTTATCAATCAGAGGTTTTCCAAAATGTTTTGAGTTTGATAACAGGAAATTAAATCAGAGAATTTATGTAATTTAAATAAAAACCTTGACGGGGAGAAGATTAATCGGAAGTTCTATCCTTGTTAGATTTCTCTCAAGATTAATTGATAATTGAAGGTTGCTTCTACTTAGTTATCCTTTACTGAGTAAAGGAAAGTCAAATAAGTTGGAAGTCTACTACTATTCACAAGTTCTAATCCTCTCCCTTGGGAAGGATTAGTGTTAGTGACTAGAGAGCAAGCCAACAATAAACCCAATTACAATTTAGCTCTTGAGTATTCCAACTCAAGGTTCTCCTTTTAATCAACTCCCAATCAAGTTAGAGAACTACTCCATTATCATGAATGTAAACTTCACAAAATTAAAAAGGGTTCTTGTATTAATAAATTATAAAAATAATTCAATTGTAACTCTGGACAAAGTAAGGATATGAAAGAGTAAGCGAAAAGTAAGAAAACGAACTAGAATGATGAAGTCTTGGCAGAGGTAATAACTCTTCTCAATATCCCAATACAAAAAGCAATAAAACAAAATTCTAACAACTATGAATGTGTAGAGAGAAAACCTAGAGGAGGAGTAAAATCAGATCTAAAAACTAAAATTATGCGGAATGAGAATCGTCCTTTGTCTCTGCATGTTTCCTGGCTCTAATATGCGTTTCTGGGCTGAGAACTGGATTAAAATGCGGCCCAAAATCCATGTCATTCATTTCTGCAAATTCTGTAGATCGCGCACGTCACGTGTTCGCGTCATCCAGCGTTTTTCCTTGCCACACGTGCGCGTTGTCCATGCATTCGTGTCAATTGTGCAGGTTCCAATCCATGCACTCGCGTCAGGCACGCGTTCACACCACTGTGATTTTCTCTAATTTGCGTGGATGCGTGAGCCATGCGACCGCATCGCTTCTCGCTGGTCATCTCCTCAATTTCTTGTGTTCCTTCTATTTTTGAAAGCTTCCTCTCCATTCTCTAAGCCATTCCTGCCCTATGAAGCCTGAAACACTTAACACACAGATCACTACATCGAATGGTATAAAGGAGAATAAAAATATATAATTAAAAGATCTTTATGAAGCAAGTTTTCAATCATGGGACAATTTTGGGAAGGAATTGTAAATACATGCAAATCATATGAATAAGTGGGTGCAAACTTGATAAAACCACACAATTAAACACAAAATAAATCATAAAATAATTGTTTATCAAGCCCCTTTTTACCAACAACCCCCTGATGACACTTATCCATCATATAACCAACCGCCTTTACTTCAATCTTGTGTCCATTATGAGCGAAAACCTATAGAACCACCAAAATCCCATCACGATTGCTACCAAGAACCACCTCAACACACACCATCTCTATATTTTCACCAAGAAGAACCACCTTTCTATTATGAATCCTTTCTCCAAAATAATGAACCCTCCTATCCAGTCCAAGCCTCAATAGATAATTCTCTCACTTTGCTACTTCAAGAGCAAGAGGCTATGCAAAGGATTGTACTAAAATCTGTGGCTATCTTGACCAATATGGTGCACGCTTTGACCTCGCGATTCCTATGCACTCAAAGCACCTCTATGGCTACATGCGAAGGATCGAAGGAAGAGCAAAGCATGAAGGAGAGATTAGAAAATCCGGTAGAGAATGAGGAGTTAGATTTTGTAATGGAACAATTGAAGGAAGCCATGATTGTTGAAGAAGAGGAAGAAGTGGTTGAAGACTTAGGAGATGCGGAACCACTATAGCAATCTCAAGAATCTCTTTCCAAGAAGCTTGATATTGATGTCGAGGAGGGTGTACAACCTCCAAGACATATCATAGTTGAAGATTTTGAACAGGTTGATCAAGAGATGGATTTGATCATTGATGAATTGTTATCCAAAATGGAATCCCCTCCCATGGAATATGAAGTTGAAGTCATTGAAGACAACTCTACATCAAGTAATATTGGTGACCATATTTAAGACTCTTCCAATGAATGTGAAGTTGATGTTGAAGTAAACTTTACACAACCTCCAAGGTTTGACTTGATTGATGATGAAGAGGAATTGGAAGAAGTTAGCAAGCAAGGAGAAGTTGAAGAAAGTTTTCAAGAGGTGGAAATAACCAAGGAAGAGTATAAGGGAGTAGACCTTGCATTGTCTAAGTATGGGGAAATTCCCCTTCCTAAGTCACCATCCAACACAACATTCAAGTGGGTAAAATTCTTAATCCTAAACTTCATTATTCCCCTTGAATATGGTTTGATTGAAACGGATGGGCAAATTAGAGCTCTTTGTAGAGTCAAGAGTAAGAGGGAATTGTGTAGTGGTTGGAAGTTTGATATTAAGATCATTAAGGTTAAACTTTCAAGGCGTAGGCATAATGGTTGGATGAATTCAAGTTTGTGTAGGTCTAGAAGGAGAATTTGGTGTTATAAGGAGAATTCTATTTGTCAACCACTCGGATGGAAGAACCATGATGATCAACTAGAAAATGGGTGTGAAAACAAGATATGAGATCCCGGATCACAATATAAACACCAATTTTGGGAGCCCTTGGGTAGAACTTCACCTAAGCTTGGTAAAGACGGTTGGAATTTCTGACAACCGTTTGAGAAGCAAGCATCCTTAGATGTTTAAGGATGGATTCAAGCACAAGCTACCTTATCGAGGAGCTCCCCATAAGTCTAACTTAAGGACAATAAACAAAAATGATAGGTGGGTGGTGCGGTGATTTAACAACCGCAGACTAACCGACAAGTGCACCGGGTCGTACCAAGTAATACCTTACGTGAGTAAGGGTCGATCCCACGAGGATTGATGGACTAAGCAACAACGGTTAAGTGATTAGCTTAGTTAGACAAATAGAAAAGAGTGTTTTGGTATTCAAAGAGCATTAAACAGTAAATTAAGAATTTCAGAAAGCAAGCAGCAATGAGTTAGGAACAAAATATGGAGAAAACTGTTAAGGCTTCAGAGTTATCTATTTTTTCGAATTAACTTTTCTTACTAACTATTTTAATCATGTAGGATTTAATTTATGGCAAACTATATGTGACTAGACCCTAATTCCTTAGACCTTTCTAGTCTCCTCTAAAATTCATTAACTGCCAATTACTTGGTCAATTAATTCCAATTAGAAGGTGAGGTTTAAATTCCAATTTATATACCACAAAAATTCTAATTACCCAAAAATAAGAGGATTATATGTCATGTATCCTGTTAAATCCAAATAATTAAAATTTAAGAGAATTTGTTTTCAAGCTATTGTTCAAGTAAAGAGCTTTTCCAAGTTTTACAAGAACTCAAGTAGAAAGAGGGTCATACTTCCGTTCCACCCAAATTCATAAAATAAAAACGAAAACAATTCTTAAATTGTGAATCCATACATGAATTAAAATAGAAAAAGCAATAAAATCAATCCATACAAATAGATAGAGCTCCTAGCCTCAACAATGGATGATTAGTTGCTCATGGAATGCGGAATGTAAATTTGTATAGAGTTTCCTAATGGAATCTCCCTAATGGATCCTCCTCAATAGAATAGAAGTCTCTCCTTTTTATAACTAATCCTAATTATTTCAAATCTATCTAAAATTAAGATAATATCTTTTCCTATTTTCAAATTCAAATTTGAATTTAAATCAGAATTAATTATAACAATCAGCAAGTCTTTGATGACAAGTCATCATATACCCATTTTTCAAGCTAATTTCACTTGTTTTATTAGTCTTTATGCACTTTCTTGCATTCTAAGTAAGAGATTTGGAATGAAAATGCATAACTTCTTTAAATCAAGCAACTACCATCAAATTGATGTTAATTCATAAGGTTTAAGCTAAATTTAATTGAATTTTAATTGATTTATAAGCCTTGTGAATTTAGTGATACTTTGAGTGGTTGTTTTGGTTGATTGTAGGTGAAGAAAAGAAGAAAAGAGAAAGCGTGGCCTAAGAAAGTGTGGCCAAAGGAGAAAAAGGCGTGGCGTATAAAGGAGGAGTGCAAGCATTGCCCTCCATAAGGGCACACTGCCCTCCTAAGGAAACAAGGCTTTAGAGGCAACTCTGCCCTGCCCACGACAAGGGCAGAGCACAAAATTGTGCCTTGGATCAAAGAAGAGAAAAACCTTGCCCTGCCCTCCATAAGGGCAGTATCGGGCCTTCATGGAAAATAAATCAAAGGAAAAAGCCTACCAATGCTTGCCACAAGAATCGAACACGGCACCATAAGGAAGCAAGGAATTAAGCCTCACTTTGGTACCAAGAGAACCAAGGAAAATAGGTAGCGTGTGCGTCGCCCAAGTCTCGAACACGGAGCTTCAGCCTTGGCACATTGCCCTGCCCTCCGCAAGGGCAGGGCAGCATTTTGTTGTGGCACGGCCAGCACACCAAACTGGCACACCAAGGCATCACTCGGCAGCACCAGCAGCACGCACAGGCACCAAACTGGCGCACCAAAAATTTCTGCCCTGCCCTCCGCGAGGGCAGGGCAGCATCCTGCGCACCAAACTTGCACACCACACTCGCATCAAGGCCGCACGCATCAATTTTCTGCCCTGCCCTCCACAATGGTAGGTGTTCATACCCTGACCGGGCTCCTCCAAACTCGGCAAAATCCATGAAAGGTCCGACCTCGTCCCAAAGGCCCACGCCTGAGGTCGGACCTCGGACAATAACGCTAAGAAGGCCCATCAAAAGGAACGCAGCCCAAAACCTAAAGGCCGAAAAGGCCTAGAAAAGGCGGTTCCACAAAGATAGAGATAAAACTCCCAAGAAGATAAGATAAGATAAGAATATCTTATCCAGGGGAGATCACGGCCAACTACTATAAATACACTGGAGCACCCAGGTATGACACATTCCACATTCTACACATATCTGCTTGAACCCATGCTAACTTAAGCATCGGAGTGTCATTGCAGGTACAACCACCAACCACTCCACATATCAAGCTCGGGTCCCTGACCCCCACCTCGGGCCTCACCAAGACGACCGAGCTACACGTTTCAGGTAACCCTCGGAACATTGGCGCCGTTGCCGGGGACCCTGGAAGTCATCCCTCTACTATGGCGGACGACCCCTCCAACAATGACCACGCTGCATCAGAACAAGAGGATGAAGTTGACACTGGAGAACGACCGGACAGCCCTCTATCACCACGCACTCCAGGAGGAAACAAACAGAATCGCCCAAAGACATCATTCCCAAGCAAAGATCCACAAAATCCCGAGAATGAAAAGAGCTCGGAAATTCTAGAAACCGTCCGAGCACAACAAAATCGACTGAAACAACTCGAAGAGGACATAAAGAAGCAGAGAGAAACTGAACAAGATCTGAGAAGGGAGGCTCGCAAGCGCAGAGAATTAGAAGAAAAACTACGGAAAATAGAGGCCAACCTAAAAAACCGGACAGAACGCGGCACCACCCCCGAAGGCAACCATGATCCCTTCACACAAGAGATCATGAAGGAGAAGGTACCACGAAACTTCAAACCACCCGATATGGATCTCTACGACGGCACCACCGATCCGAGTCACCACCTCAGCAACTTCAGAAGCAGAATGTACCTGGTCGACGCCTCCGACGCAATTCGATGCAAAGCCTTCCCCACCACTCTCACCAAGTCGGCCATGAAGTGGTTCGACAACCTGCCACCAAGATCAATCACCAGCTTCGAAGACCTAACCAAAAAATTCCTAACAAGGTTCTCTATTCAAAAGGACAAGACAAAACATGCCCCCAGTCTACTCGGAATCAAACAAGGTAACCAAGAAACTCTCCGAGAGTACATGGAGCGATTCAACAGAGCCTGCCTAGACATACAACACTTGCCCACCGAAGCAGCCATCATGGGACTAGCAAACGGCCTAAAGGAGGGACCGTTTAGCCAATCCCTATCCAAACGATACCCGACCTCCCTATACGAGGTGCAGGAGCGAGCAGAAAAACATATCAACATGGAGGAAACCTCCCAGTTAAGAGACTCTTCTAGGAAGGAATCAACCTACCCACTCCGAGATCGAGATCGGGAACAGAGAAAGAAAGAAGAAGCCAACTCGGACAAGCCACGGAAGTACCATAGTTACACCCCCCTCCGAGTCTCCTTGGTAGACATCTACAGAGAAGTATGCCACACCGAAAAGATCCCACCACCTCGACCGCTAAAACACAAGAGAGCGGGGAGAGATCGGTCCGAATACTGTGAATACCACAAGCTCTACGGTCATTCTACTAACGACTGCTACGACCTAAAAAATGTTATAGAAAAGCTAGCCAGAGAAGGGAAACTCGACAGATACATAGCAGAGAAAGGAGAAGAGACCAGGAAGAGAAGGCGGGGAGTTAACGAAGATCGGGCCGAACAAATCCCGCGAACCCCTGAAAGGCACGTTCACATGATAAATGGAGGTTTTGCAGGCGGAGGAACATCCAGATCCTCGCGAAAAAGACACCTCAAAGAAGTCTACCACGTCCGAGAAGACAGTCCCCTGCCCGAACTACCTACTATCTCGTTTACCCGAGAAGATGCTCAAGGGATAATACCCGGGCACGACGATCCAATGGTAATCACCATTATCCTCGCAAACGCCAACTTACATCGAACCCTGATTGACCAGGGGAGCTCAGCAGATATCCTGTTCAAAGCGGCCTTCGACAAGCTCGGACTTGAAGAAAAAGAACTAAAGGCCTATCCCACCGACCTATTTGGGCTAGGAGATACCCCGATCCATCCCTTAGGATACATCTCGCTACACACTACCTTCGGAAAAGGCGAGCAATCTAAAACATTAAGCATCGACTACATTATAGTCAAACGTCACTTCAGCATACAATGCCCTCATTGGGCGACCAACGCTAAACAGACTGGCAGCTATAGTCTCGACCCCACACCTCTGTATGAAGTTCCCTACCGCAAAGGGAATCGCTACCCTAAAAGGCGACCAAAAACTGGCGCGGCGATGCTACAACGAAAGCCTGAGCTTAAAAGGAAAAGAGATCAACACAATAGAACTCGGGCGAGTTCAAGCCCGAGAAGATCTTCGGCCACAACCAGAGGGAGAAACCGAAAGAGTCCAAATCGGGAACACATCTGAAAAAGTAACAAACATAGGAGCAAACCTCGAAGCAGGCCTAAAAGAGGAACTCATAACCCTCTTAAAAGAAAATTCCGACCTCTTCGCCTGGAAAGCCTCCGACATGCCAGGCATAAGCCCCGACTTGATGTGCCACAAGCTATCAGTGTACCCGGGATCCCGACCTGTCCAACAAAGACGCAGGAAGCTCGGACCCGAACGCATGCAAGCGATAGAAGAACAAGTACAAGCACTACTAGATGCAGGGTTCATTAGGGAAGTAAAATACCCCCTATGGCTCGCAAACGTGGTCCTGGTAAAAAAGCCCAATGGAGAATGGAGGATGTGCGTCGATTACACGGATCTCAATAAAGCCTGCCCAAAAGACCCATATCCACTACCAAACATCGACGCCTTAGTAGACACAGCCTCAGGCTATAGATATCTCTCCTTCATGGACGCATACTCGGGATACAATCAAATCCCGATGTACGGACCCGACCAAGAAAAGACCTCGTTCATAACCCCAAGGGCAAACTACTGCTACGTAGTAATGCCCTTCGGGCTGAAGAACGCAGGGGCAACCTACCAGAGGCTAATGAACAAAGTGTTCTCAGAGCACATCGGACTACAACTGGAGGTGTACGTCGACGACATGCTGGTAAAGACACAAGAAGACAGAAACTTGCTGACCGACCTCACCAGTGTCTTCGGCACCCTCAGAAAACACAACATGAGACTTAACCCGACGAAGTGCACCTTCGCCGCAGATGCCGGAAAGTTCTTAGGCTTCATGCTGACTCAAAGGGGCATCGAAGCAAACCCAGATAAATGCCAAGCGATACTCAATATGAAGAGCCCGACGTGTATCAAAGAAGTACAACAACTGAATGGAAGGCTGGCCGCCCTATCAAGATTCTTGGCAGGATCGGCGATAAAATCACTACCTCTCTACTCACTCCTAAAGAAAGGGAAACCCTTCTCATGGACCCCGGAGTGCGAAAAAGCCTTTCAAGAATTCAAGGAATTCCTCGGGCGACCACCAATCCTAACCCGACCTTTAAAAGGGGAAGAGCTCGTACTATACCTCTCGGTCGGACATCAAGCAATCGCTTCAGCGTTAATACGAGAAAATGACCAAGGACAACACCCCATATACTTTGTAAGCAAGGCACTGCAAGGGGCCGAATTAAACTATCAGAAAATAGAAAAATTCGCCTACGCCCTAGTGTTCACAGCTCGGAGGCTCCGTCCCTACTTTCAAGCCCACACCATCAAAGTCCGGACAAACCAACCCATGAGACACATCCTACAAAAAACAGACCTGGCAGGACAAATCCTACAATGGGCGGTGGAACTGTCCGAGTTCGACCTCCACTATGAAGCCCGGACTGCCATAAAATCTCAGTATCTAGCCGACTTCATCGCAGAATACACTGAGACCCCTGGAAACCCACTCTCGTGGAACCTATATGTCGACGGGTCCTCAAACAAAACAGGAAGCGGAGCCGGTGTTATACTCGAAAGCGACCAGGGAACGCGGATAGAACTATCCCTAAAATTCGAGTTCCAGGCTTCAAACAACCAAGCCGAATACGAGGCCCTACTAGCAGGTCTAAAGCTAGCCGAAGAGGTCGGAGCCCGGAAAATCACAATCTTCAGCGACTCTCAGGTCGTCACATCACAAGTAAATGGGAGCTACCAGGCCAAAGACCCCACCATGAAAAAATACCTGGACCAAACACAGGCACAACTGCGCCACTTTTCAGAGATACAGATTCAGCACATACCTCGGGAACAAAACGCCCGGGCAGACGCCCTCTCAAAACTCGCCAGCACCAAGCCCGGAGGCAACAACAGAAGTCTCCTCCAGGAAACCTTACAATCCCCCTCCGTGCTAAGAGAGGAAGAAACGCTGAGCATATCCAACCAACAGCAAGGATGGATGACCCCCATACTCAACTACCTGAAGTCGGGAACTCTTCCCGCCGAAAGAAAGGAAGCCAAAAGACTCACGAAAGACGCCCAGAATTATACACTAATTCACGACGTATTATACAGAAGAGGATTCACAACTCCCCTCCTTCGGTGCGTCCCGACCTCAGAAACAAAGAACGTCCTCGAAGAAGTCCACGGAGGCATGTGTGGGAACCATCTCGGAGCTCGGGCATTGTCCAAAAAGGTAGTCCGAGCCGGGTTCTACTGGCCGACCTTGCAGAAAGACTCGACGGAATTCGTGAAAATATGCCCCCCCTGCCAAAAACACGCCAATTTCCACAAGGCACCGCCAGAAGACCTTATCAGCATCACCGCACCATGGCCCTTCGCAAAATGGGGACTTGACCTACTCGGCCCGTTCCCCCAAGGACCGGGGCAAGTCAAATACCTCATAGTAGGGGTCGACTACTTCACAAAGTGGATCGAAGCTGAACCCTTAGCCACCATTACGGCTCAGAAAAGCCGCAAATTCCTATACAAAAACATTGTCACAAGGTTCGGAGTCCCCTACTCCATCACAACGGACAATGGAACACAGTTCACGGACACAAGTTTTCAGAACTTAGTAGCCGAACTAAAAATCAAACAGCAATTCACCTCAGTCGAGCACCCACAAGCCAATGGACAAGCGGAGGCTGCAAATAAAGTCATCTTGGCGGGGTTAAAACGAAGACTCCAAGAGGCCAAAGGGGCATGGGCCGAGGAGCTCCCCCAGGTACTATGGGCGTATCGGACAACCCCACACTCTACAACGGGAGAATCACCGTTCCGACTAGCTTACGGGATGGAGGCAATGATTCCTATCGAAATAGACGAAGGGTCACCCAGAGTCATCTTCTACAATGAAGAAGGCAACCCACAGGCACAAAAGGAAGAACTCGACCTCCTCCCCGAGGTCCGAGAAAGAGCCCGAGTCCGAGAAGAAGCCTTAAAACGACGAACGGCCCTCAGATACAATCAGAAAGTAATAAAGCGAAGCTTCTCCATTCACGACCTGATTCTAATCCGAAATGACATCGGAACACAAAAGTCGGGAGAAGGAAAGCTAGCCGCAAATTGGAAAGGGCCCTACAAGGTAACAGAAGTCTTAGGGACAGGCTATTACAAAGTATCCGACCTAGAAGGCAATGAGCTGCCCAGGGCCTGGCACGCCTGTAATCTAAGGCGGTACTACAGCTAGAAAAACTTAACCCGAGGTGTACTCTTTTTCCCTACAAGGGTTTTTTAATGAGACACCCGGTTAAGTAAGACACCCGACCTAGTCAAAGGGTAAACACTCTGTAAATATTCTTTCTTTTTTTTTTTTAATACTAATCAAATTTCTCTATTTTCTTTTCCTCTTCCTCATGATGAAACAAATCCTAGAAAGTACCCCACCAAGGCGCATTAATTTATGCTCGGCAAAACGCAAAAAATCATTTGCCAAGAGACCACACAAGGTCGGCAAAGATAAAGCGACGAGGTTCAAATTAATGTGAGAAGTTATAAAGTAACTCTGAAAAGGCTCAAAAGGCCAAATAAAAAGAGATTACAAAAATAACTCAAAAGGGCCGACCAACGACAAAGTCGGACCCAACCAAAAGGAGGTACTCGAGCGCCCGAGGACCGGGAAAAAGCTCGGATCCAAGAAAGAAGCCTTAAAACGGCGGGAACCAAGATTTCGAAAAACGCTTACTAAAAGGTTGCTTTACAAAAAAAAAAAAAAAAACAACTAAAAAGTACAAGCGAAAGAACGAAATCAAAGGAAGTTCGGAAAATGCTTACTAAAAAAAGTTGCTTTACAAAAAGCAACTAAAAAGTACAAGCAAAAGAACGAAAGCAAAGGAAGTTTCGAGACGCTAGCTAAAAAGTTGTTATCCGAAAACAACTAAAAAGCACAAAAGCGGAAACAAAAAAGTCAAAACGCGAACAAAAACACCGCATAATAAAGTTACTACAAGTAGCTAAATAAAGCAAAAGGTGTCCAAAGCGTTCACAGAAACCATCCAACAACAAAAAAGCCCACAAGCCGGGCAAAACACCAAAAAGATTACAGAGGATCAAGGTCCTTTCCGGACTCCACATCAACAGTAGGCTGCGAAGGAAACATAGAGATCGGGACTGCATCGATGGCAACGTCATCCCGGATTGGAACTTCCACACCAGACCCATCCCCGACCAAAGGCGAAGTCGGGTTCTCAATCGGAACTTTGGGGTCGGACATCGGAACCTCATCCTCGGTAGGAGCAGGAACAATCTTTCCCTCCACAACAATGTTATCCGTACTGAATAAGCTCAGATCCAGGTCGGGAGCAAGAACCCGGACCTGAGCCCTCAAATTTTCGAACATAGCATCCATACCCTTGGCCACATGACCTTCCAGCTCGTAAAACTCGTCCTGCGTGGATTGCAACTTCTCCTTCGTCTCCACAAGCTCGGCATATAGCCGAGTATAATTCTCTGTAGCCGCCTTCGCCATCTCCTCAGATGTCTTCGCTGCCGCCACAGCCGCGGTAGCTTTAGTTTTCTCTTTCTCCAAAGAGGCCTCCAGCTCAGTAATCCTGGCAGCCTTCAGTTGACTAATCTTATCAAGCTCGGACTGAGCCTTCTCAAGTCGGGAGCTGGTCGCCCCAAGGGGAGATTTCCTGAACTCCCGGGCAATAGCGGCATGAAGACTAGCCATCCGGACGCAGCTCCGCGCCATATACTGAAAATGATGCTCCATAGACACATCATCAGTAGAAATAAAGGTCTGAGGGAGAATATGCTGTTCAATCCAACCAAGAGCATCAAATTCCTTATCGTTGAAACCGGCAAGCTCCTGAGAGGTCTTCTGCTTCTTGGGAGGAGGACCCGAAAACGAAGGAGGAGAAGAAGTAGCAGGCCCAGAGGTCGGAGGATCCTGACTTATAGCTCGGAACTGGGGAGTCGGAATAGTCTTCGACCGAGTCTGAACACCCACGGTAGTCTTCTGTGGAGAAGATCGGGCAGAAGCCTCCCCGGCCTCGATATTCCGAGCAGCCACAGACTTCTTCGTCCGACGAAGGAACTTCATGGAATCCGCCTGAGAAGACATCTTTGCAAGAAATAAAGAAAGGGATTACCACAACAGAAATTCCACCAAAAACAAGCAAAACCAAAGTACTAAAAAAGATGAATCTCGGAAGAGGTCGGGAACTACCTAACTCGGAAACGGAGAAGGCTTGGATCCCCCAACATTTTCTTCGTGTCCAAGTGAGGTGCCCGACCCCATAAACTGCTCACCACACCCACAAAAGCCTGCTCCACCTCATCTAGACTCTCAAAGGTATACTTAGCAGACACTACATTCTCCTGCCAAAGAGGAAAAGAAGGCTCCCCACTCTCATCGAGAAAGAAAGGTCGGGCGTCTCCAGTAGCCCGGACCTTGAAATAAAAGTTCTTAAAATCGTGAAAAGACTCATCATACAGGGTACAAAACTTTCTTCCCTGGTTAGCCCTAAAAGAGACCCAAGATACCTTCCCTACACCCGACCCCGGCTTCGTCAAACACAAACAAGTAGGAAAAAAGAGAAATAGAGGGAGCAACGCCCAAAAACTGACACAAAAGTTGAAACAGCTTTAAAAATGCCCAAGAATTTGGATGGAGCTGCGTAGGGGCAAGGTTACAAGACCATAACACCTCGGACTCCAGGTCGGTAAAAGGAAGTCGGACACTCAGCTTAGAGAAAAAACAATCATAAGCGTAAAAGAAAAGCTTCTCGGAACTATCTAAGGGCGGGAAGCAAACTCTCTCCTCGGAATCCGGGGCTACTAGTTCATAATCCCTCTCAGACTCTCTATCTTCACATATGCTACATTGCCTACGAAACCTAGCTAAATACTCAGAATCTACCACAGAAGGGACTCTTAGAGGAACAGGATCTACCCAACCAAGACCACTTGGAATCTTGGTCGACATCGCTTGAAGAACCTTTCGAGACATAAAATTCTTGCCTACAAAGAAGAATACAACAGCAAAGCAAAAATCACATAAAAGCAGACAGCGAAAACCCATTCAGCAAAGCAAGAAAACAAAGATCTTTTAGAAGAAAATACAGCAACCCGGAGCAAAATACCAGAGAACAAAAAAGAGCCCCCCCATACAAACAAACAAAGCAATGGCGGCGCCTCCTTTCGGGGCAACCCAGGCATAGAGAAAAGAAACAAACAAAGAGCCACACAAAAGAAACAGAAGCATATGTGCACAAGAAAAGAGATGGGGACAAACCTGGAAGAAAGAAACGAGGACGACGAGCTCCGAAGCAAGGAGAACGGAACGACGGCGCAGAGGAAACCCCGGAAAGACACGCGGAAAGATTCGGGGAAGAAGAACAAAGAAAAAGGAAGCGGTGCTCAAAAAAGGAGAATGGCGAAAACTCAGAAAAAAGGAAAGGAACAGAATAAACGAAGAAAAGGAGGAAAGGGGCAAATAAATAATGCCTTCACAAAGCCCGAACGGAAATCGAGGAGAAACGGTAAAATGCAATAAATGCAGGAACGGCCATTTTTGAAATTTGAAAAAACTACTATGCCCGAGCTCGACCTCCCAAGAGGGACGAACTCGGGCAGGGGCACTGTTCATACCCTGACCGGGCTCCTCCAAACTCGGCAAAATCCATGAAAGGTCCGACCTCGTCCCAAAGGCCCACGCCTGAGGTCGGACCTCGGACAATAACGCTAAGAAGGCCCATCAAAAGGAACGCAGCCCAAAACCTAAAGGCCGAAAAGGCCTAGAAAAGGCGGTTCCACAAAGATAGAGATAAAACTCCCAAGAAGATAAGATAAGATAAGAATATCTTATCCAGGGGAGATCACGGCCAACTACTATAAATACACTGGAGCACCCAGGTATGACACATTCCACATTCTACACATATCTGCTTGAACCCATGCTAACTTAAGCATTGGAGTGTCATTGCAGGTACAACCACCAACCACTCCACATATCAAGCTCGGGTCCCTGACCCCCATCTCGGGCCTCACCAAGACGACCGAGCTACACGTTTCAGGTAACCCTCGGAACAGCAGGGCAGCCTCCTGGAAGCTAATTCTTCATGGGCTAAAATTGGATTAAAAATCCAATAAAATTCATTTCTTCACCAAATCAAAAGCCCATCCAAATCCCAAGATCCAAGAATAGAAAGTGTATAAATAGGAGATAGTTTGATGTAATTAGGACCTTTTACTTTACTTTTGAACTTTGATTTTTCTTTTGAGCTTGGAATCTTTATTTTTGGAACTTTTGAGATTTCAGATAATTAGGGAGGAGAATTGATCTCTCTTCTTCCTCGTTCTTGCTTGGGCATTTTTATTTTTCTTGTTTGAGTTTTGGGTGTGAAGAATTGAGGAAATTCTGTCTCAATCTCCATTCAAAATCTCTTTAAATCTTCTTCTGCATAATTGAGTTTAATTTCATTTCCTTTACTGCTTCTTCTTCAACTTCTTGTTAATTGCTTTGTGAACTTGGATCTGGGAAGGCAATTGAGATCTAGACTTTGCTATCTAGTCTCTTGAGTCCTGAGATCCTATTTTCCTTGTTGGTTCTTCTGTGAACCCTGCTGCAATTTAATTTCATTTTCTGTTTGAATTTTAGTTACTTCCAAGTCCTCTTCTGCTTTATTAATTGTTGCAATTTACTTTCCCTTGCTGAATTTCTGACTTCCCAATCCTCAACTCCCCTTTTCCATTCAAGCAATTTATATTTCTTGCACTTTAAGTTGTCGCAATTTACATTTCTTGCACTTTAAGTTTCAGTCATTTAAATTTCTTGTTCTTTAAGATTCAGCAAATTTACTTTCCTGTTCTTTAATTTACTGCAATTTTCCCTTCTCCCTTTACATTCCAAGCAATTTAGCTTCTGTTAAAGATAAACCTCTCAACCAATATTTGATTCGCTTGACTAAATCAACCACTAAACTAAAATTGCTCAATCCTTCAATCCCTGTGGGATTGACCTCACTCCCGTGACTTTTTATTACTTGATGTGACCCGGTACACTTGCCGGTGAGTTTTGTGTTGGATTGTTTTCCACACATTAGTCTTCAATTGATGGATGGGGACCACTTGATTCCTTCACTCTGCAGCCTCTGATCTGTACTTTCTGGGCTAAAAAGTGGGTCAAAAGGAGCCCAGAAATCGCCCCCATCATTTTCTGCATTTTCTGCACGTTGCGCATGTCACGCGTACGCGTCAGTCACGCGTACACGTCACTAGTCTTCTTTGCAAATCACGTGGACGCGTCGGTCACGCGCATGCGTCGCTGTGCAATTCTTCAAATCATGCGTATGCATCAGTCACGCGCATGCGTCGCCGTTGAAAGCTCTAAATCACGCGTACGCATCGCTCCTCACTGCCATCTCCTTTGATTCTTGTGCTGCAGAAACTCCACCAAATCCAACTGAATGCTACCTAAAATAAACAAAATTGCAAAACACTCAAAGTAGCATCCATATTGGCTAAAAGATAATTAATTCTTTATTAAACTCAACAAATTAGATGCAAATTCACTAGGAAAAGATAGGAAAGATGCTTACGCATCACAACACCAAACTTGAACTATTGCTTGTCCTCAAGCACCCAGAATTAATATAGGCTTAGGATGTGAATTTGCATGAGAATGAGAGTTCGATTAAGCTCATGTCTCTTCTTATAGTGGGGTTTACAACTGCAATCCTGAATAGTTTTTGCATCTCACTCTCCTTTGAATCAGAAGAATGTTACTGTCATATGGAATTAGAATCCGGATAATATTATGAATTTTCTGATCTTTTGTAGCTCAATTTAATCCTTGAACACAATAATTTTTCTTTGATGCTTTGCACCTTGAGCCAAGCCGTGACTTTAAATATTTTGTCTCAAGGATTACTTGACATAGAAACACCACAAAAACTTAACTGGGGAACTTTCTTTAAGTTCTAAATGTTTTCATTATTAAATTTTTTTACTCCCAGACAGTGGTGCTCAAAGCCTTTAGCGTACTCTGCAATTGATCTCGACTCTAAATGTTTTGTCTCAAGGATTACTTGACACAAGAACACCACAGGCATGTGACTTAGGGAAACAACTCTTTGAGCTATTAATTAACAACTCTTTGAGCTTTTAATCATGTCTGACCTCTTTAGTCATTGATGTTCAGAGCCTTGGACCTTGCTTTTATTTTTCTTTTGCTATTTCTTTTGCTTCAAGGATTAAACTTTCATTAATTTCAGGGAAATCATAATAATTCTCTAAATTCATGTTCCTTGTACATCAACATTCTTTGATTCAAATTTAAATATGCACTGTTCCTGTCATGCATTCAGAATCACAGAAAATACCACCACATTTAAGTAAATAAGACTACTCTTAAAATTAACTCAATTTCTCATGCAATACATCACTTCTATATTTTTTATTTGAATTCAAGCTCAGTGGGTAATACATGAGACATCTTTTCAGAATTAAAGCATTTAAGGGAAAACTAAACTAGACCTAGGATTCTCACTAATAAAGGATCATGCAACAAACAAAGCAAAATAGCAGAAAACCGGAACATAACACAGAAAAAGAGGGGAGGAATAAAAAAAAGAAAGGAACTCAACCACCTTAGTTATCCTAGCGGTCGCTTTATTCTACAGGTTGTGCTCCTCAGTGAAGATGATTCGCCTCCCTTTTCGTGCCATAGGAATAAACAGAAAACACTTAAGCGAAGCGTCAACACCAAACTTAAAGGTTTGCTTGTCCTCAAGCAAAGAAGAACTGAAAAATAGAAAGAGACAAATATTATAAAGAAAGAAAAAGAAAAGGATAAAAGAACAAGAGAGAATTAGGATACGGAGAGGGGGAAAGAAAATTAAAACTGGGCGGCGAACTAGTGTAGTTGTGCAGCGCAGGCGACGCGTACGCGTGGGTCGCGAAATTTTCTTAATGACGCGTACGGGTGGCCTGGGTTTTGTGTGATTCGCGCGAAGCCAGCCGCGTGCACGCACAACTCTCTGTTCATGTGGCTTGGGCACCAATATTTTTATATGACGCGTGCGCGTCATGCACGCGCACGCGTGGATGAACATTTGTATAGATGACGCGTACGCGACAGGGACGCGTACGCGTGAACAAATTTTGTGCATCTAGCACACTTCCAACCCCAAGCCAGCACAACTCTCTTCGCAACACATATTTACGTTGAAATTCAAGGTCACACGTACGCGTCAGTGACGCATACGCGTGGAGTGCCAAAATCACGAATTACGCGCACGCACCGGCAAGTGCACCGGGTCGTACCAAGTAATACCTGACGTGAGTAAGGGTTGATCCCAGGAGGATTGATGGACTAAGCAATAATGGTTAAGTGATTGGCTTAGTTAGACAAACAGAAAAGAGTATTTTGGTATTCAAAGAGCATTAAACAGTAAATTAAGAATTTCAGAAAGCAAGCAGTAATGAGTTGGGAATAAAATATCGAGAAAACAGTTAAGGCTTCAGAGTTATCTATTTTTCCGGATTAACTTTTCTAACTAACTATTCTAATCATGTAGGATATAATTTATGGCAAACTATGTGTGACTAGATCCTAATTTCTTAGACCTTTCTAGTCTCCTCTAGAATTCATTAACTCCCAATTCCTTGGTCAATTAATTCCAATTAGAAGGTGAAGTTCAAATTCCAGTTTATATACCACAAAAATTCTAATTACCCAAAAATAAGAGGATTATATGTCATGTATCCTGTTAAATCCAAATAATTATAATTTAAGAGAATTTATTTTCAAGCTGTTGTTTAAGTAAAGAGCTTTTCCAAGTTTTACAAGAACTCAAGTAGAAAGAGGGTCATACTTCCGTTCCACCCAAATTCATAAGATAAAAACGAAAACAATTCTTAAATTGTGAATCCATATATGAATTAAAATAGAAAAAGCAATAAAATCAATCCATACAGATAGACAGAGCTCCTAACCTTAACAATGGAGGATTAGTCGCTCATGGAATGCAAAATGTAAATTTGTATAGAACCATACTCACAAGTCCCTTTTTACCAACAACCTCCCTATGACCGTTATCCATCATATAACCAACCACCTTTACCTCATCCTTGTGACCATTATGAGCGAAAACCTATAGAACCACCACAATCCCATCACGATTATTACCAAGAACCACCTCAATACACACCATCTCCATATTTTTACCAAGAAAAATCACTTTTCTATTATGAATCCTTTCCCTAAAATAATGAACCATTCTATCCACCCCAAGCCCCAATAGATAATTCTCTCACTTTGCTACTTCAAGAGCAAGAGGCTATGCAAAAAAATGCACTAGAATCTGTGGCTATCTTGACCAATATAGTGCATGCTTTGACCTCGCGATACCTATGAACTCAAAGCACTTCCATGGCTACATGCGAAGGATCGAAGGAAGAGAAAAGCATGATGGAGAGATTAGAAAATCCGGTGGAGAATGAGGAGTTAGATTTTTTATTAGAATAATTGGAGGAAGCCATGATTGTTGAAGAAGAGGAAGAAGTGGTTTAAGACTTAGGAGATGCGGAACCACCATGGGAATCTCAAGAATCTCTCTCCAAGAAGCTTGATATTGATGTCGAGGAGGGTGTACAACCTCCAAGACATATCATAGTTGGAGACTTTGAAGAGGTTGATCAAGAGATGGATTTGATCATTGATGAATTCTTGTCCAAAATGGGATCCCCTCCCAGGGAATATGAAGTTGAAGTCATTGAAGACAACTCTACATCAAGTAATATTGGTGACCTTGTTGAAGACTCTTCCAATGAATGTGAAGTTAATGTTGAAGTAGACTTCCCACAACCTCCAAGGTTTGACTTGATTGATGATGAAGAAGAATTGGAAGAAGTTGGCAAGCAAGGAGAGGTTGAAGAAAGTTGTCAAGAGGTGGAAATAACCAAGGAAGAGTATAAGGGAGTAGACCTCGCATTGTCTAAGTGTGGGGAAGTTCCCTTCCTAAGTCACCATCCAACACAACATTCAAGTGGCTAAAATTTTTAACCCTAAACTTCATTATTCCCCTTGAATATGGTTTGATTGAAATGGATGGGCAAATTAGATCTCTTTGTGGAGTCAAGAAAAAGAGGGAATTGTGTAGTGGTTGGAAGTTTGATATTAAGCTCATTAAGGTTGAACTTTCAAGGCGTAGGCACAATGGTTGGATGAATGCAAGTTTGTGTGGGTTTAGAATGAGAATTTGGTGTTATAAGGAGAATTCTATTTGTCAACTGTCCGAATGGAAGAACCATGACGATCAACTAGAAGATGGGTGTGAAAACAAGATACGGGATCTCGGATCACAACATGAAGACCAATTTTGGTAGCTCATATCTTGGGTAGAATTTCACCCAAGCTTGGTGAAGACAGTTGGAATTTCTGACAACCGTTTGAGAAGCAAGCATCCTTGGCTGTTCAAGGATGGATTCAAGCACAAGCCACCTTGACGAGGAGCTCCCTATAAGTCCAACTTAAGGACAACAAACAAAAGTGCTAGGTGGGAGACACCCTACCATGGTAAAATCTTTTTATTTTCTCTTTTGTAAAAAGTGGTAGAACTAGTTTAATTTCATGTTTTAATTGATTTGTTGAGTGTATTTGGTAGTCTAGGATGTTAAATAAGGTTTTATGGTGTTTTGGGCATTGTTTAGAGGATTGAAATGCTTGTTTTGGTGCAAGAACTTGGAAATATTTTGAAAAACAGAGCATCAACCCACGTGTATGCGTGCCCAACGCATACGCGTGCCTCAAGCATTTTCGACCATCCACGCGCATGCGTCATTCACGCGTACACGTGGATGCAAAATTTACACCTTCCATACCTGAACCCGAGAGTTGTGCCTACTTTATGCCAACTCTGTGCCCAGAGGCACGCGTGCGCGTCAACCACGCGTACGCGTCAAAGCTCTCGGAATAACACACCACGCGTACGTGTTGATTCGATTTCACCATTCCACGTGCACACGTCACTCCACGCATACGTATGGATGGCCTTCTTTAATCATCTTCTTTTCTTCTCTTCCTTCCATTTCTTTCCTTCTTCTTTCTTCTTCTCCTTTCTTTCCACCTCTTACCCATCATCCAACACTACCAAACACCATTTATAACCATTTCTTTTACTTAGTTAGTTGGATTTTTAGTTAGAGTACTTTTCATTCAATTTTCTAATTTTCATTATAAGTGTTGAATTATTAATTTTGTATATTATACAATGCTGCTTATTGTTAACTGAATGCTATTTTAGCATACCTATTTTGATATTCATTGTTGGACCCTTTATTGAGGTTATAATTGGTTACTTGGTTTTGAATTTTTCATGCTTAACATTTGTGAACACCAAGTACATGTAACATTGCCTTTAGAGCTTCTTAAATCTTTTTGAATTGCATGATTTGGCCACCATGTGTTTGAATCCTTTACTTTGATTAGGAAATTTCCTGATATTAGATGTTGAGCATTTACCTCGATGCATTGTGTTTCTTGTCATATGCATCCATGTGTTTTTGGCTTGAATGCTTTCAAGCTTCTTTGTTGCTTCCTTGGTTGTTTTAACCCATAAGTTAAAAGTATTTTAGGCACACTAGAATGAGTAGAGTGCATGCTACTTTCGAGACATAGCTTTCTATGCTAGTGTGTGTTCTAAAGGGCGCCTAATTTGGAACTCACACATTTAATTCATTAATGTCACACTAATTCACTCACTCAATTCTAGTGGTTTTTAACTCATTCTAACAATTTATGCTTTTGTGCTTTCACATTTACTTTTCTTACTATCCTGCCCTCTGATTTCAAGATGAGTCATTATAAGCAAAAATGGAAGCAAGAGAAAGAACACGCAGCAACCAGTTGACCTACCAGCTGAAGGTAGCAACTCGGAGAGTCGCCATACGTCCTTGTTCATCTTTGAATGCACCGAGGACGGTGCAAACTTTTAAGTGTGGGGAGGTCGTCCGACTAGTCGGCTCTTTTAGGTGACAAGTTTCTAATCCCAACACTTGTGCATTTCATTTTTAGGGCATTTTTAGGTCTTTTAGGATTCTTAGTTGCATATTCTTATTTTGTACATATATATACATAATAAGCTTAGTCAAAATAATGAAAATTTTCAAGAATCTATCTATAGGGCACCTCAATTGATTTGAATGAAAACTTTTCATTGAACTTGCTTGAATTATATCTTATGGAACATGATTTTTGAACTAAGAACACAAGCCTGTGAGTTTTGAGCCTAATGGTGTGGTTACATCTTATAACCACTTATTTTCCTTCTTATGTGCATTATTCTCTTTCTATGATTGTAATCTTTGATTTGTTTAATTCTTTATGTCCATTATTTTATGTATTCATGCATCTATATGATTGAGGCCATCATTTCTTTAACTCACTGACCCAAATAGCTTACCCTTCATCAACCATTGTTAGCTAACTTTAAGCCTACGACTAACCCACTTGTTTTTAATTTATCACATTACAAGCTTTAAAGCAAAAAACAATAAATGTACTTTATTTGGATCTTTGATTAGCTTAGACTAGTGAGTGTGTATCATTCAAGTGTGGGGTAACTTGGGACATTGGTTGGGAAAAGGTGTATGTGTTGTAGTTTTGTTGAAAATATTGGGAATTAGGTACATGCTCGTGTTTTAACTAAATGTAAAGCCATATGAATTGATACTTCTGTATATCCTTATTGCAAATAGAAAAAAATGAGAAAATAAAAAGAAAAAAATATACACAAAAGAAAAAAAATAGAGAAAAAAAAGAAAAAGAAAAAAAAGAAAAGTAATAAAAAAGGGGACAAAATGCCCCAAAGTGAAGCTCAATAATAATCAATGCATATGAGTTGTGATCAAGAAAAGAATGCATGAGTATGTAAAAAAGTGTAGAATGGGTAGTTGGGTTAGCGTTGGAATCGTATAGGTTGTTGATGAGCGGATAATTTATACGCTTTTTGGCATTGTTTTTAGTATGTTTTTAGTATGATCTAGTTAGTTTTTAGTGTATTTTTATTAGTTTTTAGTTAAAATTCACTTTTCTGGACTTTACTATGAGTTTGTGTGTTTTTCTGTGATTTCAGGTATTTTCTGGCTGAAATTGAGGGTCCTGAGCAAAAATCTGATTCCGAGACCAAAAAGGACTGCAGATGCTGTTGGATTCTGACCTCCCTGCACTCGAAGTGGATTTTCTGGAGCTACAGAAGCCCAATTGGCGCGCTCTCAACGGCGTTGGAAAGTAGACATCCTGGGCTTTCCAGCAATATATAATAGTCCATACTTTGCCCAAGATTTGATGGCCTAAACCGGCGTGGCAAAACAGCCTCAGAAATTCCAGCGTTTAACGCTGGAACTGGCATAAAACTTGGAGTTAAACGCCCAAACTGGCATGAAAGCTGGCGTTTAACTCCAGAAAAGGTCTCTACACGAAAATGCTTCATTGCTCAACCCAAGCACACACCAAGTGGGCCCGGAAGTGGATTTTTAAGTCATTTACTCATCTCTGTATACCCTAGGCTACTAGTTTACTATTAATAGGATCATTTGACATTGTATCAGTACCTCATGACACTTTACACGTTTCTCATTGTATCTTCTACGGCATGAGTCTCTAAACCCCATGGTTGGGGGTGAGGAGCTCTGCTGTGTCTTGATGGATTAATGCAATTACTACTGTTTCTCATTCAATCATGCTTGCTTCCATTCTAAGATAATACTTGTTCTTAACCCGGATGAATGTGATGATCCGTGACAATCATCATCATTCTCAAATATGAACGCGTGCTTGACAACCACCTCCGTTCTACCTTAGATTAAGTAGTTATCTCTTGGATTCTTTAATCGGAATCTTCGTGGTATAAGCTAGAACTGATGGCGGCATTCAAGAGAATCCGGAAGGTCTAAACCTTGTCTGTGGTATTCTGAGTAGGATTCAATGATTGAATGACTGTGACGTGCTTCAAACTCCTAGCAGGCGGGGCGTTAGTGACAGACGCAAAAGAATCGCTGGATTCTATTCCGGCCTGACCGAGAACCGACAGCTGATTAGCCATGCTGTGACAGAGCATAGGAACATTTTCACTGAGAGGATGGGAGGTAGCCATTGACAACGGTGAAACCCTACATACAGCTTGCCATGGAAGGAGCCTTGCGTGTTTGATGAAGAAGACAGTAGGAAAGCAGAGATTCAGAAGATGGAGCATCTCCAAAACTCAACCTATTCTCCATTACTGCAAAACAAGTAATCATTTCATGTTCTTTTGTCTTTCACAATCAATCCTGATAATTTCTGATATCCTGACTAAGATTTACAAGATAACCATAGCTTGATTCAAGCCGACAATCTCCGTGGGATCGACCCTTGCTCACGCAAGGTATTACTTGGACGACCCAGTGCACTTGCTGGTTAGTTGTGCGGAGTTGCAAAAGTGTGATTGCAATTTCGTGCACCAAGTTTTTGGCGCCGTTGCCGGGGATTGTTCGAGTTTGGACAACTGACGGCTTATCTTGTTGCTTAGATTAGGACTGTTTTATTTTTATTGGTTTAGAGTCTTTTAGTTGAGTCTAGTTCATATTTTAAGTTTGGTGTCAATTGCATGCTTTTGTTTTTCTTTTAATTTTTGAATTTGCATGTTCTTAGTCCCTTTTTGATACGTAAAAATTCTAAGTTTGGTGTCCTCCTTGTGTTTTTCCTTTAAAATTTTCAAAAAATTAGTGTTTGATTTTCTAAAAATTTTAACTTTGGTGTCTTTTGTGTTTTTCTCTTTCCTCTTTTTAAAAAAATCAAATCTTTTTCATAAAAATTCTTCAATCATATCTTTTTAATTGCTCTTTTCAAAATCTTTTTAAATAACTAATTGATTCAGTTCTCAATTTGCTTTGATCTTATTCTCTTTTGATTTTCGAATTTTTATCTTAATTTCCTTTTATTTTATTTTATTTTTTCGTTTAATTCAAAAATATATATATATATATATATATATATATATATATATATATCTATTTGCAATCCATTATGGATCTAAGTGGGATTGATCAGTCCAAAAGGACTCTGGGGTCATATGCTAACCCCATTACAGCTGCATATGGGAGTAGCATATGTACACCTCCCATCAAAGCTAGCAGCTTTGAGCTAAATCCTCAACTCATTATCATAGTGCAGCAAAATTGCCAGTATTCCGGTCTTCCACAGGAAGAACCTACTGAGTTTCTGGCACAGTTCTTACAAATTGCTGACACAGTATATGATAAAGAGGTGGATCAGGATGTCTATAGACTATTGCTGTTTCCATTTGCTGTAAAAGATCAGGCTAAAAGGTGGTTGAATAACCAACCTACAGCAAGCATAAAAACATGGAAACAGTTGTCAGACAAATTCCTGAATCATTTTTACCCTCCAAAAAGGATGACACAGCTAAGGCTAGACATCCAAGGCTTTAAACAAGAGGATAACGAATCCCTTTATAATGCCTGGGAGAGGTATAGAAGTATGCTAAGAAAATGCCCCTCTGAAATGTTTTCAGAGTGGGTACAGTTAGACATCTATGGGCTTACAGAAAAAGCTCAGATGTCTTTAGACCACTCAGCTGGTGGATCTATACACATGAGGAAGACAATTGAAGAAGCTCAAGAGCTTATAGACACTGTTGCTAGAAACCAATATTTGTACTCTAGCAATGAGTTCTCTCCAAAAGAGGAAGTCATGGCAGTAGTCACTGACCCTAATCCTCAAGAACAGATAATTGAGCTTAATCAACAATTGCTCCTGATGACAGAATAGTTAGCAGACTTTAAAGAAATGCTCCATGAAACTAAAGTTGCTAACAAGAGCATAGAACTGCAGTTGAAGCAAGCAAAACAACAAATATCCAAACAGATAACAGAGGAATGTCAAGCAGTTCAACTGAGGAGTGGGAAGACACTGAATAACACTGCTCAGAAGAGCAAAAAGCCAAACAAGGAACAATTGATAGAGGACAACCAAACCACTGTGCAAAATCCCTCTGAGGACAGTAAGAGCCCAGAGAGGAATGTTATTAGCGTTCAAACGCCAGAAAGGGAAGGAAAGCTGGCGTTAAACGCCCATTCCTTGCCCAGTTCTGGCATTCAAACGCCAGAAAAGGGGGAAAAGTTGGCGTTAAACGCCCATTTTCCACCCAATCCTGGCGTTCATACGCCAAGGGATGATCAGACACCTGAAAGTGCTGACAGTAATCCCTCTAACAAGGCTTCTTCAACCACTTCTGTAAGGAATAAACCTGCAGCATCTAAGGTTGAAGAATATAAAGCCAAGATGCCTTATCCTCAAAAACTCCGCCAAGCGGAACATGATAAGCAATTTGCCCGCTTTGCAGACTATCTAAGGACTCTTGAAATAAAGATTCCGTTTGCAGAGGCACTTGAGCAAATACCTTCTTATGCTAAATTCATGAAAGAAATCTTAAGTCATAAGAAGGATTGGAGAGAAACTGAAAAAGTGTTTCTCACTGAAGAATGCAGTGCAGTCATTCTAAAAAGCTTACAAGAAAAGCTTCAAGATCCAGGAAGCTTTATGATACCATGCACATTAGAAGGTGCCTGCACCAAGACAGCCCTATGTGATCTTGGAGCAAGCATCAATCTAATACCTGCATCCACTATCAGAAAGCTTGGGTTGACTGGAGAAGTCAAACCAACCCGGATATGCCTCCAACTTGCTGATGGCTCCATTAAATATCCATCAGGCATAATAGAGGATATGATTGTCAAGGTTGGGCCATTCGCCTTTCCAACTGACTTTGTGGTGCTGGAAATAGAGGAGCACAAGAGTGCAACTCTCATTCTAGGAAGACCTTTCCTAGCAACTGGACGAACTCTCATTGATGTACAAAAAGGGGAAGTAACCTTGAGAGTCAATGAGGATGAGTTCAAGTTAAATGCTGTAAAAGTCATGCAGCATCCAGACACACCAAATGACTGCATGGGCGCTGACATTATTGACTCTCTGGTAGAAGAGATCAATATGACTGAAAGCCTAGAATCAGAGCTTGAGGACATCTTCAAGGATGCTCAACCTGATCAAGAAGAATCAGTGGAAACAAAAGAATTTTCGAAAATTCCTCAGGAGGAGGATAAACCTCCCAAGCCTGAACTCAAACCACTACCACCATCCCTGAAATATGCATTTCTGGGAGGGGGTGAAACTTTTCCAGTGATTATAAGCTCTGCTTTAAATCCACAGGAAGAAGAAGCACTGATTCAAGTGCTAAGGACACACAAGACAGCTCTTGGGTGGTCCATAAGTGACCTTAAGGGCATTAGCCCAGCTAGATGCATGCACAAAATCCTGTTGGAAGATAATGCCAAACCAGTGGTCCAACCACAGAGGAGGTTAAATCCAGCCATGAAAGAGGTGGTGCAGAAAGAGGTCACTAAATTACTAGAGGCTGGGATTATTTATCCTATTTCTGATAGCCCCTGGGTGAGCCCTGTCCAAGTTGTTCCCAAAAAGGGAGGCATGACAGTGGTTCATAATGAAAAAAACGAACTGGTTCCTACAAGGACAGTCACAGGGTGGCGCATGTGTATTGACTACAGAAGGCTCAATACAGCCACCAGAAAGGATCATTTTCCTTTACCATTCATAGACCAAATGCTAGAAAGACTAGCTGGTCATGATTATTACTGCTTTTTGGATGGCTATTCAGGTTACAACCAAATTGCAGTAGATCCTCAGGACCAAGAGAAAACAGCATTCACTTGCCCTTCTGGCGTGTTTACCTACAGAAGGATGCCTTTTGGTCTGTGTAATGCACCTGCAACCTTTCAAAGGTGCATGCTCTCTATCTTCTCAGATATGGTAGAGAAATTTCTGGAAGTCTTTATGGATGACTTCTCAGTATATGGAGACTCATTCAGCTCCTGTCTTAATCACCTAGCACTTGTCCTGAAAAGGTGCCAATAGACTAACCTGGTTTTAAACTGGGAGAAATGTCACTTTATGGTGACTGAAGGGATTATCCTTGGGCACAAAATTTCAAGCAGGGGAATAGAGGTGGATAAGGCAAAGGTAGAGGTAATTGAAAAATTACCACCACCTGCCAATGTTAAGGCAATCAGAAGCTTTTCTGGGGCATGCAGGATTCTACAGAAGGTTTATAAAGGATTTTTCGAAAATTGCAAAACCTCTGAGTAACCTGTTAGCTGCTGACACACCATTTGTGTTTGACACACAGTGTCTGCAAGCATTTGAGACCCTGAAAGCTAAGCTGGTCACAGCACCAGTCATCTCTGCACCAGACTGGACATTGCCATTTGAATTAATGTGTGATGCCAGTGACCATGCCATTGGTGCAGTGTTGGGACAAAGGCATAACAAGCTTCTGCACGTCATTTATTATGCCAGCCGTGTTCTAAATGACGCACAGAAGAATTACACAACCACAGAAAAAGAGTTACTTGCAGTGGTCTATGCCATTGACAAGTTTAGATCCTATCTAGTGGGATCCAAAGTAGTTGTGTACACTGACCATGCTTCTCTTAAATACTTACTCACAAAGCAGGATTCAAAACCCAGGCTTGTCAGATGGGTGTTGCTTCTGCAAGAGTTTGATATAGAAATAAGAGACAAAAAAGGGACAGAGAACCAAGTAGCTGATCATCTGTCCCGGATAGAACCAGTAGCTGGGGCGTCCCTCCCTTCTACTGAGATCTCTGAGACTTTCCCAGATGAGCAACTCTTTGCCATTCAGGAAGCTCCATGGTTTGCAGATATTGCAAATTATAAAGCTGTGAGGTTCATACCCAAGGAGTACAGCAGTGTGCAAAGAAAGAAATTAATTTCAGATGCCAAGTACTACCTCTGGGATGAACCATATCTCTTTAAGAGATGTGCTGACGGAGTGATCCGCAGATGTGTACCCAGAGAAGAAGCACAAAGGATCCTATGGCATTGCCATGGATCACAATATGGAGGACATTTTGGAAGTGAGCGAACAGCCACTAAAGTCCTCCAATGTGGCTTCTACTGGCCTACTCTCTATAAAGATTCCCGAGAGTTTGTGCGTAACTGTGACAGTTGCCAAAGAGCTGGTAACTTGCCTCACGGATATGCCATGCCTCAACAAGGGATATTAGAGATAGAGTTGTTTGATGTATGGGGCATTGACTTCATGGGGCCATTCCCACCATCATACTCAAACACTTATATTCTGGTGGCAGTGGACTATGTATCTAAGTGGGTAGAAGCAATTGCTACACCCACTAATGATACCAAAACTGTGCTGAAATTCCTCCAGAAACACATCTTCAGCAGATTTGGTGTTCCCAGAGTACTAATCAGTGACGGGGGCACTCATTTCTGCAACAGACAGCTATACTCTGCTATGGTTAGATATGGAATTAGCCACAAAGTGGCAACTCCGTATCATCCACAGACAAATGGGCAAGCTGAAGTCTCTAACAGAGAGCTAAAGAGAATCCTGGAACGGACTGTGATAGCCCGAAGAAAGGATTGGGCAAAGAGCTTGGATGATGCTCTGTGGGCATACAGAATAGCATTCAAGACTCCTATAGGAACCTTTCCGTACCAACTGATGTATGGGAAGGCCTGTCATCTGCCCGTGGAACTGGAACATAAAGCCTACTGGGCAACCAGATTCCTAAACATGGATGCACAGTTAGCTGGTGAAAAAAGACTGCTCCAGCTAAATGAGCTAGAGGAGTTCAGACTCAATGCCTTTGAAAATGCAAAAATTTATAAGGAAAAGGCAAAGAAATGGCATGACAAGAAATTGTCAACCAGAGTCTTTGAGCCAGGACAAAAAGTTCTGCTCTTCAACTATAGGCTCAGACTGTTTCCAGGGAAACTCAAATCCCGGTGGAGGGGTCCGTATGTGATTACAGGAGTATCACCATATGGATATGTTGAACTTCAGGATATTGATTCTGACAAAAAGTTCATTGTTAATGGACAGAGAATCAAGCATTATCTTGAAGGCAATTTTGAGCAGGAATGCTCAAAACTGAGACTTGAGTGATTCTCAGTAAAGGGTCCAGCTAAAGACAATAAAGAAGCGCTTGCTGGGAGGCAACCCAGTCATTAGGAAGTTGTATGAATTGTTCTTACAGAGGCAAGTATCAAAAATGAAGGAATTCACAGAGTTACAGAAGGATTCAGCTCAAAAAGCAGAGAAAAAGAGCTTACTGGCGAAAAAACGCCAGTAAAGGGCATTTTGGGCGTTAAACGCCAGAATGGGTGCCATTCTGGGCGTTTAACGCCAGGAATGGTGCCATTCTGGGCGTTAAACGCCAGAATGGGCACCATTCTGGGCGTTTAACGCCAGGTGTGCAGCATCCTGGGCGTTCAGAAAAACGCCCAGTGATAAAGGATTTCTGGCGTTTAACGCCAGCCAAGGCACCTGGCTGGGCGTTAAACGCCCAAAAGGGGCACCAAATGGGCGTTAAACGCCAGAATGGGTGCCATTCTGGGCGTTTAACGCCAGAAAGGTGGGGGGACCACAATTTTGTTTTCAAATCAAATTTTTTCAAACTTTCCTTTTCTCAACCACATTTTTCTACAAAAATACATTTCAATCTCTCATCATTCACTTTCAAATTTTCAAAATCATTCTTCAAATCATTAAAATCATTCCCAAATTTTGTTCAAAAAACTCACCTTTCTCTCAATTTCTTTCCATATCTTCTCAAATCTCTTTTCAAATTTCTTTTTTTTTTCGAAAACTCCCCTCCCCACCTTATAAATACACGTTTGGCTCCCTCTTCCCACCACACCATTCGAATTTCCTCTTCCTCTCTCTCTCTTCTCTTCTTTCTTTTCTTTTGCTTGAGGACAAGCAAACCTCTAAGTTTGGTGTGCTTTTCCGTGATCACTAAGCCAAGATTCATCAAGATCATGGCTCCTAAGGGAAAACAAACCAATTTAAGAGGAAAGAAAGAGAATAATCCAAAGAATCTTTGGAATCAAGAGAAGTTCTTAACCAAAGAACATGAAGACCATTATCACAAAATAATGGGTCTGAGGTCAGTGATCCCGGAAGTTAAATTTGATCTGAAAGAAGATGAATATCCGGGGATCCAAGAGCAAATTCGAAACAGAGGATGGGAAGTTCTGACCAATCCTGAAATAAAGGTTGGAAGGATCATGGTTCAGGAATTCTACTCTAATCTGTGGCTAACAGATAAGCAAAGAATGACTGGAACTAAGTGGATAACCAATTCAAAGGGTGTCCCAAACCAACTCAAGAGGGGAGACCTCAAACCAATTGCAAGAGGTTGGCTAGACTTTATTGGGCGTTCCATATTGCCCACTAGCAACCGTTCTGAGGTCACCATCAAGAGAGCAGTGATGATTCATTGCATTATGCTTGGAAAAGAAGTGGAGGTTCATCATGTGATTGCTTGTGAGATCTACACAATTGCAAATAAGAACTCCACTGAAGCCAAATTGGCTTACCCAAGCTTGATCTCCTTGCTCTGTAAAGAGGCTGGGGTGAAGATGGGAGTAGATGAGTTCATACCCATTAAACACCCAATCACCAAGAAGTCAATGGAAGGACAAATGCAAGACAACTCTATCAAGAGGAGGGCGCAGGAATTCCTCCCTGAATTCCCAAGAATTGACTACTGGACCAGCCTAGAAGCATCTATCACCAAGTTGCAAGAGACTATGGAGCAACTGAAGGAAGAACAGCAGAATCAGAACTGCATGCTCTGCAAATTGCTGAAGGAACAAGAGAAGCAGGGGCGTGTACTCCAAGAGTTGAAACGCCAAAAGCTCTCCTCTCAAGTTGAGGGAGCATCCACTTCTCAAAATCAAGGTTGTTGAGTCCTAACTCTGTGAAAACCTCTATCATTAGGAGCCTATTTTTTGCGTTTTTTTTTCTTTTGTTTTGTTTTCTATTTTTATTGTCTCATCTTATATCTATCTTTGAGTCTTGTTTTTAATTCATAAGTAATAAAATTAAAATTTTATGCCTTAAAGCTATGAATCCATCACCTCTCTTAAATGAAAAATGCTTTAATCACAAAAGAACAAGAAGTACAGGATTTTGAAATTTATCCTTGAAACTAGTTGAATTAGTTTGATGTGGTGACAATACTTTTTGTTTTCTGAATGAATGCTTGAACAGTGCATATGTCTTTTGAATTTGTTGTTTTGAGAATCTTAAAATTGTTGGCTCTTGAAAGAATGAGGAAAAAGAGAACTGTTATTGAGGATCTAAAAAATCATTAGATTGATTCTTGAAGCAAGAAAAAGCAGTGGATACAAAAAAAAAATATTTTTCGAAAAAAAAGGGAAGAGAGAAAAGAAAAAGAAAAAGAAAGAAATAAAGTTGTGATCCAAGGCAACAAGAGTGTGCTTAAGAACCCTGGACACCTCTAATTGGGGACTCTAGCAAAGCTGAGTCACAATCTGAAAGGGTTCACCCAATTATGTGTCTGTGGCATGTATGTATCCGGTGGTAATACTAGAAGACAGAGTGCTTTGGGCCACAGCCAAGACTCATACACTAGCTATGTTCAAGAATCATTATGCTTAACTAGGAGAATCAATAACGCTATCTGAGTTCTGAGTTCTTATAGATGCCAATCATTCTGAACTTCAAAGGATAGAGTGAGATGCCAAAACTGTTCGGAGGCAAAAAGCTACTAGTCCCGCTCATCTAATTAGAGCTAGGTTTCCTTGATATTTTGGAGTCTATAGTATATTCTCTTCTTTTTATCCTATTTTGATTTTCAGTTGCTTGGGGACAAGCAACAATTTAAGTTTGGTGTTGTGATGAGCGGATAATTTATACGCTTTTTGGCATTGTTTTTAGTATGTTTTTAGTATGATCTAGTTAGTTTTTAGTGTATTTTTATTAGTTTTTAGTTAAAATTCACTTTTCTGGACTTTACTATGAGTTTGTGTGTTTTTCTGTGATTTCAGGTATTTTCTGGCTGAAATTGAGGGTCCTGAGCAAAAATCTGATTCCGAGACCAAAAAGGACTGCAGATGCTGTTGGATTCTGACCTCCATGCACTCGAAGTGGATTTTCTGGAGCTACAGAAGCCCAATTGGCGCGCTCTCAACGGCGTTGGAAAGTAGACATCCTGGGCTTTCCAGCAATATATGATAGTTCATACTTTGCCCAAACCGGCGTGGCAAAACAGCCTCAGAAATTCCAGCGTTTAACGCTGGAACTGGCATAAAACTTGGAGTTAAACGCCCAAACTGGCATGAAAGCTGGCGTTTAACTCCAGAAAAGGTCTCTACACGAAAATGCTTCATTGCTCAACCCAAGCACACACCAAGTGGGCCCGGAAGTGGATTTTTAAGTCATTTACTCATCTCTGTATACCCTAGGCTACTAGTTTACTATTAATAGGATCATTTGACATTGTATCAGTACCTCATGACACTTTACACGTTTCTCATTGTATCTTCTACGGCATGAGTCTCTAAACCCCATGGTTGGGGGTGAGGAGCTCTGCTGTGTCTTGATGGATTAATGCAATTACTACTGTTTCTCATTCAATCATGCTTGCTTCCATTCTAAGATAATACTTGTTCTTAACCCGGATGAATGTGATGATCCGTGACAATCATCATCATTCTCAACTATGAACGCATGCTTGACAACCACCTCCGTTCTACCTTAGATTAAGTAGTTATCTCTTGGATTCTTTAATCGAAATCTTCGTGGTATAAGCTAGAACTGATGGCGGCATTCAAGAGAATCCGGAAGGTCTAAACCTTGTCTGTGGTATTCTGAGTAGGATTCAATGATTGAATGACTGTGACGTGCTTCAAACTCCTAGCAGGCGGGGCGTTAGTGACAGACGCAAAAGAATCGCTGGATTCTATTCCGGCCTGACCGAGAACCGACAGCTGATTAGCCATGCTGTGACAGAGCATAGGAACATTTTCACTGAGAGGATGGGAGGTAGCCATTGACAATGGTGAAACCCTACATACAGCTTGCCATGGAAGGAGCCTTGCGTGTTTGATGAAGAAGACAGTAGGAAAGCAGAGATTCAGAAGATGGAGCATCTCCAAAACCTCAACCTATTCTCCATTACTGCAAAACAAGTAATCATTTCATGTTCTTTTGTCTTTCACAATCAATCCTGATAATTTTTGATATCCTGACTAAGATTTACAAGATAACCATAGCTTGATTCAAGCCGACAATCTCCGTGGGATCGACCCTTGCTCACGCAAGGTATTACTTGGACGACCCAGTGCACTTGCTGGTTAGTTGTGCGGAGTTGCAAAAGTGTGATTGCAATTTCGTGCACCAGTTGTCATAGGTTAGGTGGGAAGTTTAAGTTGATCAAAGATTCAAATCCCAAGCTCACTTGACCATATGCATCCTTACCTTGACCCTAACCCCATTACAACCCAAGAAAAGACCTCATGATATTTGTATGTATGCATTAAATAATTGTTGATTGCTAGATGAAAAACAAATCTTGGAAAACATGATTAGGGGGGACTTGAGTGATCAACCCTATACACTTGAGCGACTAGAGCGGATACACATCTGGTGAGGATTAGATGCTCAATTACATGTTTTCACCTAGAATCATTTCCTTTCTTGCAAGTTTGTATAATCTTTAATAACTCAATTCAATTGTAGTTTGGCTTGGTTGTTAATACCTTTAGTCTTTATGCTTATATTGGTTTTCTTGGGAGCTGATTTATTTTGACCAAGCAATTGTATCTATTTAGATAGCTGCATGTAGGTAGGTTGCATCTAGTTACTTTACATAGAATAAATGATAGTACCTTTTGTTTCCTTCTTAGTTAAGCATGAGGACATGCTTGGTTTAAGGGTAGGGAGATTTGATGCACCACTATTTTGTGGTACATTTTGTGCCTAATTTGGGTGGATTTTGTCCACATTTCTCACATTTATGCAATGAAATAGCATGATTTCATGATTGTCTCCCAATTTGTGCTTAAGTGTAAAAACATGCTTTTTAGACTTTTAATTAGATAAATTTAATTCACCTTTTATTCCACTAGATGCCTTCATGTGTGTGTTAGTGATTTCAGATTGAAAAAGGCTAAGAATGGATCAGAGGAATGAAGAGAAAACATGTAAGTGGAGAAATCATGAAAAATCAAGGATTTGGGATGCTGAGATCGACGCGCATGCGCAGCAGACATGCACGCGTGGAAAAGTGAAGTCACGTGAGGACGCATACGCGTACATGACGCGTTTGCATGGATAGCTAAATGTCAGGCGACGCGTACGCGTGACCCACGCATACGCGTCATTGCTCGCACATGACTTCATTAAAATGAAAATGCTGGGGGCGAATTATGGACTTCTAAGGCCCAAATCCAACTCACGTCTGAGCCTATTTCATGCTGAAACTAAGAGGAGTCAAGGGGGGGAAGTCATAATTGAATTTTGGAGGGAATGCTTTAGTTAGTGTCTAGAGAGAGAAGCTCTCTCATCTCTCTAGAATTAGGTTAGATCTAGCTTAGGATTTCTTAGATCTAGGTTTAGTTCATGCTTTGATTTACTTTTCCTTTACAATTTCTTGTTCCTCTACCTATCCTCTCTCTAGTTTAGAATTTTATTCTTGTAATTATTTTCTTTGTTAGTGATGCACTCTTGTTTCTTCTATTTTCCTTTTAATGCAATTCATGTTTTGAGTTCCTTCATTGTTGATTTGCTTAATTGTTGTTAATTCCTTGCGATTGGGAATGTAAATCTACTTTTCTTGCAACTTGATTTTACTTTCCTTTTATGTCTTCCAAGTGTTTGATAAAATGCTTGGAAGGATGCTAGAGTAGATTTTTCTCCTCTTGGCTTAGGTTGAGTAATTGGTGACTCTTGAGTTATCTAATGCTTTTGTTGATTGAAAATTGGAAGTTGTTAATTGAATAGCATGTCACTAAAGCTAGTCTTTCCCTTTGGGTTTGACTAGGACTTGTGAATCCAATTTGATTATCTTCACCTGACTTTCCTTCATAGTTAGATGTTAACTAAGTGGAGCAATGAACAATTGTCATCACAATTGATGATGATAATGAGGATAGGACTTCTAGTTCTCATACCTTGCCAAGAGCTTCTTTAGTTGTTTGCAATTTACATTTCTTGTTCCTTTATTCAAAACCCCAGAATATACATGTCCATAATCAATAGGAAGAACACTTCCCTGCAATTCCTTTGAGAGACGACCCGAGGTTTAAATGCTTCGGTTATTTTTATTGGGGTTTGTTACTTGTGACAACCAAATT
Source organism: Arachis hypogaea (assembly GCF_003086295.3). NCBI lineage: Eukaryota > Viridiplantae > Streptophyta > Magnoliopsida > Fabales > Fabaceae > Arachis > Arachis hypogaea. The sequence continues at coordinate 40,363,257 of NC_092045.1, read as the reverse complement.
TTTGTATGAGAGGATTCTTTGTTGGTTTAGAAACTATACTTGCAACGAGATTTCATTTGTGAAAGTCTATACCATCAAAAATTCGATCATCAGCACTCTCCTATTAAAGGAGTTAGGGTCATCCTTTAGTGGAAGCAACTTGAAAATTTCCCTCACTTTATCCATATCAAAATGTAAGGTCTTTCCTCAGACCATGGTGTGCCATAGGTTGAATTCTGGTCATTTTTTTCTTTTCTTTGTTCGTCGTGCATATATTTGCATAAAACTCTCAGACTTTTAGGATTCCAACCTTAGTTGCAGGGTTGCCAGAATTTCCCATATCTGCATTCAAATTTGCTCTTGAATCTCTAGATATTCGCCATCCTTCAGTTCAAATTTAACTTCTGGAATTACTGTCTTCTTGCTCACTACATCATAGTAGTATTCCTCATGAAGCGTGGAATAAAACATGTAAGGCTTATAAGCGACGGTTGAGGGATCCTTTTCTTTCTTATTTCTTGAGACAGATCCTCTATCCTTTGGTGCCATTGAGTGTGAGAAAGTAAAAGAGCAGAGCGTGCACAACACCAAGCTTAAGAGGTTTGCTCATCCTGAGTAAAGTGAGAAGAACACATGGGGAAGAGAAGCGGAGAGAGCGCAAGATAGGGTAGTGTGGGGCATGAGAGAGGTAGGTTGAACGTGTATTAATAGGAGTGGGAGGGTGGGGTTTCAAAATTTAATTTAGAAAGAGATGACATAAGATAACAAAGTTTCGAAAGAAATTGACGGGAAAAGAAAAGAATAAAGATCAAGAGAGATAAACAAGATATGGGTGGAAAGATATGATATGCAAAGATATGATTTGAAAAAGATAAGGTTAGTTTCGAAAAGATTTGAAATGGGAAGGTGTGATGTGATATGGTGTGCAAAGATAATATTGAAAGTTTTAAAAAAGATTTGATTTTGAAGAGGTTTAATTTTAAAATGTAGGTGGAAAAGGATATGAAAAAGATATGTTTGGAAAAGATAAGGTTGGAAAAGATTTAGTTTTGGAAAGTTAACTCTCTCTCTCCATTGAAAATTCGAATCTTACTCTCTCCCTTCTGGGTGTTGAATGCCCAGATCTAGCGTTGAACGCTAGTTGGGGATCATTTTTTTTTGAATGGGGCATTCAACGCCAAGAATGGGCGTTGAACGCCCTATAGGGACAAAAAATATTAGCCCAAATGCTCCTATATGGGCATTGAACACCCATTCCCCCTCCTCTTCTGGCACTAGGCACCAATTCTGGCATTCAACTCCAGTAAGGGGTATCTCCAGGGTGTTTTGTTTTCCATCCTATGCATACATGTTCCTATTCTAAGTTCTACACATGATCACAAACATTAAATAGCAAGGGAAAAATATGGAAATTAATGAAAATTAGAAAAAAATATGAACTTAAACTAAAATAAACGAAGGAAAGAACATATACTATCGGGCCGGTGTTCCGAGGGTTACCTGAAACGTTGAGTTCGGCCCGGACGTAAGATCCGGGTGGTCTCCCGGCATTGATCTCCGATTTGTTGTCGGGGAGGTGCCGCTTGTCTGAGCTCCTCGTGAGGGTTGGGTAGTGGTACCCGCAAGAGACTCCGATGCTTAAGTTAACAACGACTTTAAGCAGGTTTATTGTAGAATTGGAATATAACTTATACCTGGGTGCTCCAGCATATTTATAGTAGAGTTTGGTGACCTCCTTTGGGAGGAGGATCCTTATCTTATCTTATCTTTTATCTGCTGGCTGAATCTCATCTTTTGGCGACCGCCTTCTAGAGGGTGGTGGCCTTTCGTTGAATTTGAGTCTCTTTGGGCCTCTTTTGTAGATATCTGACCTCTTTTCAGAGAAGTCAGGTTGGAGAGCCAAGCCATCCCCAGAGGTCGGTCCTTTGGCTCCCTTCGGCCCAAACATCGTACTCGGGTCAGGGTATGAACAGCTGGGTTGCCTCCTAGTAAGTGCTTCTTTGTTGTAATAGCTGGACAATGCTGTTGTCATGTTAACAGGAGGGTGGACTCCTCTTGCTCAATTGGGTCCCCTAGATAGTGTTTGACTCGTTAGCCATTAACAGTGAATCTTTTATCGGAATACTGGCTCCAAAGTTCTATATGACCATAGGGTGACACTCTAGTGACCATAAAAGGTCCTGTCCATCGTGACTTAAGTTTTTCAGGTAAGAGCTTGAGCTTGAAATTAAAAAGTAGAACCTGCTGGCTTAGCTAGAAGACTCTGGAATAAGTCCTTTGGTCATGCCATTTCTTGGATCTTTTCTTGTAGATCTTAGCATTCTCGAATGCAGCATGTCGGAATTCATCCAATTCGTTTTATTGGAGCAACCTTTTTTCTCCAATAGCCTAGGGATCAAAGTTGAGAAACCATGTTGCCAGTATGCTCTGTGCTCCAATTCTACAAGTAGGTGGCATGACTTACCATAGACCAGCTGATGGGAGGACATCCCGATGGGGTTTTGAATGTGGTTCGGTATGCCAAGAGAGCGTCATCCATCTTCTTTGCCCAATCCCTTTTAGAGGTGCTCACTGTCCTCTCCATAATTCGTTTGAGCTCCCTGTTTGAGACTTCGGCTTGTCTATTAGTCTTTGGATAGTAGGGGGTTGCCACTTTGTGATGAACACCATATCTCTGTAAAATGGATTCAAGTTGTCGGTTACAGAAGTGGGTGCCTCCGTCACTTATCAGTGTCCATAGGACACTAAATCTGCTGAATATGTACTTTTAGAGGAATTTCAACACCACTCGGGCATCATTAATGGACAACGCGATTGTCTCTACCCACTTAAACACGTAGTCCACTTCCACCAGGATGTATGTGTTTGAATATGAGGGTGGAAAAGGCCCCATGAAGTCTATTCCCCACACATCAAATAGCTCAATTATTACAATTCCCTGTTGTGGCATTTCATGCTTATGAGGGAGATTTCCAGCTTGTTGGCACTTGTCACAATTGCAAACAAACTCTCGGGAGTCCTTAAAGATTATTGGCCAGTAGAATTCGCTCTGAAGGACCTTGGTAGCTGTTTGTTCACCTTCAAAATGGCCTCCATATTCAGAACCATGACAATGCCAGAGAATTTGCTAGATTTCTTCCTCAGAGACACAACGTCGGATTATACCATCCGAGCATCTGTTAAAGAGGTAGGGTTCATCCCACAAGTAGTATTTAGCATCATACAGAAGTTTGCGTATTTGCTGTCTGTTGTACTCCTTCGGAATGAAATTCATGGCTTTATAGTTTGCAATATCTAGAAACCATGGTGCTCTTTGGATAGCAAAAAGCTGCTCATCAAGGAAAGTCTCAGACACCTCAGTGATGGGCAGGGGCGTCCCTACTTTTGGCTCAATTCAGGATAGATGATCTGCCACTTGGTTTTCTAATCCCTTTTTGTCCCTGATCTCAACGTCTAATTCTTGAAGAAGCAGTACCCATCGGAATAATCTTGGTTTAGAATCCTACTTGGTTAGGAGGTACATGAGAGTGGCATGGTCAGTGTAAATAATGAACTTTGAACCAATCAGATAAGATCGAAACTTATCAATTACATAAACGATTGCTAGCAGTTCCTTCTCGGTGATGGTATAGTTCCTTTCAGCATCATTTAAAATGTGACTAGCATAGTAAATGACGTGTAAAAGCTTGTCATGTCGCTGCCTCAGAACTGCTCGTATGGCATAGTCACTGGCATCACATATCAGCTTGAATGGTAGGGCCCAGTTAGGTGTAGAAATGACAGGTGCAGTGACAAGCATTGCCTTTAAAGTCTCGAAGGCTTGCAGGCAGTCTTCAGTATATACAAAAGTTGTGTCTGCAACTAGAAGATTGTACAGGGGTTTTGCAATTTTAGAGAAGTCCTTGATAAACCTCCTGTAGAAACCTGCGTGGCCTAAGAAGCTTTTGATAGCCTTACTATTAGTAGGCGGTAGTAATTTTTCAATTATTTCCACCTTAGCTTGATAAACCTCAATGCCTTTGTTTAAAATCCTATGCCCAAGAACAATTCCTTTAATTACCATAAAATGACTTTTCTCCTAGTTTAAAACCAAGTTTGCTTTTTAGCATTGCTTTAGCACCAGGGCTAGATGGTTAACGCAAGAGTCAAAGGAATCACCAAAAATAGAGAAGTCATCCATGAATACCTCCAAGAATTTTTCCATCATATTCGAGAAGATGGAGAGTATACACCTTTGGAAGGTTGCTAGTGCATTGTAGAGGCCAAATAGCATCCTTTTGTAGGCAAACACTCCATATGGGCATGTGAACGCTATCTTCTCTTGGTCCTGAGGATCTACTGCAATTTGATTGTAGCCTAAGTATGCATCCAAGTAGCAGTAGAATGCATGGCCAGCTAGCCTCTCCAACATCTAGTCTATGAAAGGTAAGGAAAAGTGATCCTTTCTTGTGGCGTTGTTGAGTCTCATATAGTCGATGCACATACGCCATCCTGTGACAGTTCTTATAGGAATCAGTTCATTCCTTTCATTGTGGATCACTATCATCCCGCCTTTCTTAAGAATCACTTGTACATGACTTACCCAAGGACTATCTGAAATGGGGTATATAATCCTAGCCTCCCACACCTTTGTAATCTCTTTTTGGACCACTTCCTTCATAGCTGGATTCAGTCGCCTCTGTGGTTGCTCTATGGGTTTAGCATCATCTTCAAGTCTAATTTTGTGCATACATCGAAAGGGACTAATTCCTTTTAAGTCATTTATGGTCCATCCGATAGCTGTCGTGTGGGCTTTGAGCACTTGAATTAGCGCCTCTTCTTCCTGCTGCTCTAGCGTAGAGCTTATGATGACTAGATATGTGTCACCATCCCCTAAGAACACATACTTTAAAGATGGTGGCAAAGGCTTAAGCTCGAGTTTAAGAGGTCCATCTTCCACTTTAGGAGTTGTTAACACCTCCTCCTGCTCTTCTGTTACATCAAGTTCCGGCGTGGTATCTTCAAGAATGCTATCGAGCTCCTTCTTGAGTCATTCAATCTCACGTATCTCTTCAACCAGGGGTTTTATGACATCAATCTTCATGCATTCCTCTATGGGGGTCATGGTGTTGTATGGCCTTAACAACATTGAACGTGAACTCGTCCTTATCGACTCTCAGTGTTATTTTCCCTCTTTAAACGTCAATGATGGTTCTCCCGGTAACCAAAAAAGGTCTTCTAACAATATTGAAAGTATTTCTATTCTCTTCCATATCTAGGATCACAAAGTCCATGGGAAATATAAAGGGTCTAATGCTAACAATCATATCCTCAACCACCCCTGATGGGATTTTAACAGAACCATCAGCAAGCTGAAGGCAGATGCAGGTAGGCTTGGGTTCTTAGATCCCAAGCTTGTTCATTAATGATGATGGCATTAGGTTGAGGCTTGCTCCAAGATCCTACAGGGTTGTCCTTATACAAGTATCTCCAAGAGTGCATGGTATTACAAAACTCCCAGGGTCCTGTAGTTTCTCTGGAAGATTTCTCTGGATAACAACACTGCATTCTTTAGTGAGGAGAATTATCCCTGCCTCCCTCCAATCCTTTTCATGGCTCATTATGTCCTTCATAAACTTAGCATAGGAAGGTAACTGTTCAAGAGCTTTAGCAAATGGGATCTTGATCTTGAGTGTCTTGAAAATCTCTAGAATCCTGGAAAATTTCTCATCCTTTTCTATCTTATGGAGTTTCTGAGGATATGGTAGCCTGACTTTGTATTCAGGGGTCTTGAGTAGTGCAGAGTGATTGTCCACAATGACTGAAGAGGGGTTGTCAGTCTGTCTTGGTAGGAAGTTTCCTCAAATAGCGTGTATCTTACCTTCTCCTATTGGGAGTTGGATGCCAGTGTTGCTCCCTTCTGGGCATTCAACGCCTCTATTGCTCCTTTCTCGGTGTTGAATGCCCCTATTGCTTCCTTCTAGGCGTTGAACGCCAGGAGCAATAGTATGGGGTGATGCGCGTTCTTCTTTTGGTGCAATATTGTATTGAGATGGGGTAGTCAGTGTTCTACCACTCTGTAGCTCAATTGCATAGCACTCTTCAGCTACTTGCTTGGTTTTTATTTGGTAAAGTTGTGTTTTCACACACTGGAGGGATGCTTGGGTCTCCTGGGCTATGCTGTGCTAGCTCCTTGTGAATGCATGCATGCTTTCTAACTGCTTTGTCAAAAGGTCCAACCGCTCAGCCATTGCCTTATTCTGAGCTAGGAGTATGTCTGTGGCAGATTCCTTCTTGGGTTCCTCACTTGCCTTGGGTCTTTCTACTGTGTTAAGTGTTGATTATTGGGCACTGTTTCAATGAGCTCCTGTGCTTCTGTGGGTGTTTTAAACATGTGTAAGAAGCCACTTGTAGAATGATCCAGGGACATTCGGGCTGCATCAAGGAGTCCGTCATAAAAGATGTCCAGCTCGACCCAGTGGGTGAACAGCTTGACAGGGCATTTCTGGAGCTTTGACTTGTATCTCCCCTAGGCATCATAGAGATATTCGCCCTCCTCTTGTTCGAAGGCTTGAATATCCCTTAGTTTAGTTAACTTTCTTGGAAGGAAATATCTGTTTAGAAATTTGTCGGCCACCTTACTCCAGGTGTTCAGGATCTCCTTAGGCTCTCCTTTCTGGGAGTGTTCAAACTAGTATTTGGCTTGCTCGAAAATTGAATAAGGCTAATGTCAGATTATCAAGTCTAATTCCTTTTTTATAATTTCTATAACATTTTTTTACAATTTTTCTATAGACATAAAGAAACAACTAAGATTGAGGGCTTGTCCAATTTATTATTGGTTGAATTGTTACAAATTTGTGAAAAAAATTGTAAATCATGATTGCTTGTATGCAAAGTTTGTATTCGTAGGTTTTGATGAATGACAAACCAACAAACCACATGAAAGGACAAATCAACAAATATCTTAAATGAACAAACATGAAGAGTTGAAAGCAAACACAACAACAACAAGAAACTCAAGTCCACAACTTTTGAAGACATGTATAGAGTCTTAGGACTTAGGTAACTTCTTGTTAAGAACCAAATGTTAAATCTCTCAAACACACACTCACAAAATGTTTTGATGATTCAATGCTAGCCAAAAGGTTTTAAAAACTTGTTTTCAAAGGTACAAAAGCATAGGAATTGACTCCAACAAGTTTGAGATCAATCCTAAGCATTTTAAGGTGTTTTTAAACCATTCTTTGAGGTTTGCATCGATGCACACTTATCTTGCATCGATGCAAAGCATGCAACGACTTGTTGCATCGATGCAAAGATGCTTGCATCGATGCAACCTAGCTGAAAATTCAAATTTCAGCATCAAAGGCATATTTGCATCGATGCAAAGTGTTATGCATCGATGCAAATAATTCAAAAACATAAAAACGGCTAGTTTTGACATAAATGCTCCATCCCATTAATTCCCCAACGTTTCTAAGGTTTGGAAAATCTATAAATGGATGGATTGAAGCCTTATTTCACAGGTTTTTGATTTTAGAAAGCTATCTCGTTCATATTTCTTTCTTCTACACATTTTTAAGTGATATAATACACTTGTTGAGAGAATATATCATTTTGGTTCAATAGTGCTAGACTTGTAATCACACACTCTTCTAGAGAGCACTCATTTTCATCTCAACAATTCTTTGAGAATTGTTTTTCTTGTACACCTTGTAAGTTGGAGTGTGATCTCCAAGGTTGAGTCAAGTGTTATAAACACTATAGTCGGTGAGGATACCAAAAGGTATACTAAGTACTCAAGGCAAATCTTAGAGAAGGTATCTCTAAGTGGAGTGGGTTAGTATACGAGTGGTGATCATATACCGTGAGGTGTTAGAAACTAAGGACTCGGATTGTAAAAGGTTTTGCGCGAGCACCTTGAAACTTGGCAATAGTGGAACTTCTCAATTGCGATTGAGAAAGAAAGTGGACGTAGGACAAAGATTGTGCCGAACCACTCTAAACAGCGTTTGCTTCTCTCCAAACTTATCTCTTTAATAATATTGCCTTTTTACTTTTGAACAAATAAATTGTGATCGAAAAGTAGCTTCGTAAGTACTTAAGGAGTGGCTTAAGTCCGATTGGTGAAAATCTTGATCAATTTATTTGAGTTAGTGTCTATTGGAAAGTAAAAGCTCCTTATAAATGCTTAGCAATTGAGTTAAGCTCTTGGAAAAATACTAGTACAATAACATTTTTATATATTGTTCTTAATTTTCGCAAAAAGATAAATTGTTGTTGCATTACTCAATTCACCCCCCCTCTTGAGTAATTGTGCATAGGTTCTACAAAAAAATGTGTCCCAGTTTTCTTGGTATGTGCATTCGAAAATTTCTAATCCATTGAAAGAGAACCCTTATAGTAATACAATAAACTAATACCGCTTGTGATGCTACGAGTTCTTCTATAATATATAATCAGCAATTTTGTATAATTATGATGCTAGGAGCTCTTCTTTCTTTATCTCTTTAATAAACTAATAGCTATTGTGTTAAACTTGGATTTTCTAGCATTTTTGTTACAAATGTTTCATTTTCATGACCTTTTTATTCTTTTCCTCGGATGCCTTTAACATTTAAGTTATATAAAAAATGTTTTTTACTCTTTATGTTGGATTTTTGTGGCATTTAAAATTTTTCTCATTTAGGAAAACTTTTGTTCCGCCAAGTCTTTAGTTCTATGACATTGCCAAATTTATTATCAATTATCTACTTAACATTCAAAATTTGAAGAATAAAAACTAGACATAGTTTTTTCTTTTTGATGTAGTTATATTATTATTGTTTCGGAGTCATATTTGATGTAGTTTTGGGCGGATGCGGTTAGTACCGCGTGTTATGTTATGAATAGGATTATCATTCGACCTATTCTTAAGAAAACACCGTACGAATTGTACAAAGGAAGAAAGCCAAATATTTCCCACCTTCACGTCTTTGGTTGTAAATGCTTTATTCTAAATAATGGAAAAGATAACTTAGGCAAATTTGATGCTAAGGCTGATGAGGGAATCTTCTTAGGCTACTCTCTAACTAGCAAAGCTTTTAGAGTATATAATAAACGCATCATGACTATAGAAGAAAGTATTCATGTTGCTTTTGATGAAACTAACCATTGTTGTGCTAGAAAAGATTTTGACAAAAATGTAGAAAACCTTGGTTCACTAAATTTGAATGGTGAAGACAAAGAAAAGGATTTAAATGAAGCCTCTACAAGCTCAACAAAGGATAGTGCTCAAGTTGAAGAAATTGAACCATCACAAGCACAAATAAATGCACTTCCAAAGGATTGGCATACTTCAAAGAATCATCCTCTAGACAACGTCATTGGTAGTGTTTCGAAAGGGGTAACAACTCGATCCACTTTTAGAAATTTATTTGCATATAGTGCTTTTGTTTCTCAAATTGAACCATCTACCATCGAGTCCGCAATTGATGATGAACATTGGGCTATGGCAATGCAAGAGGAGCTTAACCAATTCAAACGAAATGACGTTTGGGAATTGGTGCCTAGACCAAGTAATCAAACAATTGTAGGAACAAAATGGGTTTTTAGAAATAAACTCGATGAAAATGGTACAATTGTTAGAAACAAAGCTAGATTAGTAGCTAAAGGTTATAATCAAGAAGAAGGCATTGATTATGACGAAACTTATGCTCCCGTAGCTAGATTAGAAGCTATTAGGATGTTACTTGCTTTTGCATCCTCTTATAACTTCAAACTTTATCAAATGGATGTTAAGAGTGCCTTTCTTAACGGTTTCATTAAAGAAGAAGTATATGTTGAACAACCTCCCGGTTTTGAGGATTATGAAAATCCTAATCATGTTTTTAAACTTAAGAAAGCTCTTTATGGTCTTAAACAAGCTCCAAGAGCTTGGTATGAACGTTTGAGCAAGTTTTTAATAGAAAAGGGTTTTAGAAGAGGGAAGGTTGATACAACTTTATTTATCTTGATTGAAAACAAAAATATTCTTTTGATACAAGTTTACGTCGATGACATAATATTTGGTTCAACTAACGAATCACTTTGCAAGTTTTTCTCAAACCTCATGCAAAGTGAATTTGAAATGTCCATGATGGGCGAACTCAACTTCTTCCTTGGTCTTCAAATCAGACAAGGAAAAGAAGGAACTTTCGTTAGTCAAACCAAATATTGCAAGGAATTGCTCAAAAGATTTGGAATGGACAATGCTAAGGCAATGGACACACCAATGAGCACTACTTGCTACCTTGACAAAGATGAACAAGGTAAAAGCATAGATGTAAAGAGGTATAGAGGCATGATAGGATCATTGCTTTATCTAATGGCAAGTAGACCAGATATCATGTTTAGTGTATGCATGTGTGCGAGATACCAAGCTAATCCTAAGGAATCTCACTTAAGTGCGGTAAAAAGGATTATGAAGTATCTCATAGGAACATTGAATGTTGGATTGTGGTATCCGAAAGGATCCACCTGTGATTTGATTGGCTATTCCGATTCCGATTTTGCCGGTTGCAAATTGGATAGGAAAAGCACTAGCGGCACTTGTCACTTACTAGGAAACTCTCTTGTTTCATGGTATAGTAAGAAACAAGTAAGTGTAGCCTTGTCTACCGCCGAAGCCGAGTATGTAGCCGCCGGTAGTTGTTGCGCCCAAATTTTATGGATGAAACAACAACTTATGGATTATGGACTCATGCTTGACCACATTCCTATCAAATGTGATAATACTAGTGCAATAAATTTAACCAAGAATCCGGTTCAACATTCAAGAACCAAGCATATTGAGATTAGACATCACTTCATAAGAGACCATGTTGAAAAGGGTGATGTGCTTATTGAATTTGTTGAAACTAGTAAACAACTAGCAGACATCTTCACTAAACCTTTATGTAAAGAAAGTTTTTTTAACATCCGAAATGAACTTGGTATCTTGGATTCTAATCTAATATGATTTGCTTAAAATTCATTGTATTCATGTTGCTATTTTTTTATCTATTACTAACTTAAGCATTGGAGATATCCAATTGGCCTTTGTTTTGCAGGTTTATGAGTTGATGAATGAGTAACCAATCTTGAGGTAGGTTGAAGAATTTGAAGACTATAAACACTGGAGGATCAATAAATTGACGTTTATAATGGGTTAGAGTCAGTATATACATGATGGAACTCAATGGGTTGAAGAAAGAACCTCCAAATGATGAAATCTTGGAGTTTTTGGGCAAATGATGCATGTTGCATCGATGCAACCAAGATGTGCATCGATGCAAAGTACACGACGCACTATGTGCATCGATGCAAAGCCCTTAGCATCGATGCAAAGCACACGACGTGCTATGTGCATCGATGCAAAGCCTATTGCATCGATGCAAACTCGCCCAAATTACACAAAGACACGTGATTTTGGCATTTTTTGAAAACCTAAACCCCCATTTTTCATCATCTTCAACCTCACAACTCATATCCCCACATTCAAACCTCCATAACCTCCACAACAAACTCACACATACCTTCATACAACTCACAAAATCTTGATACCCACTACAAACAAACTACATATTTGAAGTCCCCACTTTCTCCTCTACAAAACCCATAAAACAACATCATCAACAATGCCTAGAATCAAGAGAACCATGAAGAAGTCAAAAGGTTCTTCAAGTGTGGTTCCACCTCCAAGTAATCATCCTTTGGCAAGGTACTTTTCTTCTAATGAAGATCTTCAGTTCTATGAGGAAAAACTCGCCGGAAGAAAGGAAATTCCTCCGAGGTATTTGGATCCGACCCTTCTTGCCATTCATCATTTTGATAATCTTAAGGCTATTCTAGTTCATCAAGGTCTCATGGATTTTGTTCAAATTAAGAGTAGATATTATCCGGATTTAGTTGCCATAGCCTATAGTACACTCATAATTGAGATTGTTGAGGGAGATGAATCAAGTTTCACATTGCTCTTCAAGTTAGGAAGAAAGGATTATAGGCTAGATGGAAATGAATTAGCCACCATTTGGGAGTTGCCAAATCAAGGTGACTTATTTCAAGGTGGTAAAACCCCAATTGATGAATGGGGTTATTCTAAGGAAAATGCCATGCATCTGTTCAACCTTGTACAAGGAGCTCACTCTAAAATTAGTTGCAATTCGATGAGTGCGGAACATAGAACTTTGCTATATCTAGTCACCTATGTATTGCAACCAAGAATATCCGGGCATGCAAATGTAACTGATGAAGATTTGATTATCATGTGGGCTATGGTAAATGGGATTAAGATTAATTGGCCATACTTTATATTACAACATATGATTAGGCTCAAGATGAAGGATAGGAATGGTGGATTAGGTTTCCTTTGCCTATGGTCTAAAGTCTTCGATTATGTTGGTATTGATATATCAAATGAGATTGCAAAGGAAGTACCACCCCAATCTTGTATCAACACTCACCTTCTCAATAAAATGGGAAGAAGAAATGTTGATGAGCAAGATCCTCAAGAGCAAGCTCCTCCACAAGCACCTCAAGCTCAAGAACCACCCTCCTTGGTTGATGTAATGAGAGAATTACAATCCATCAACCAAAACATCCAAAGGATTGAAGTTGATCATGGTAGGCAACTTGAAGCACTTAATCGTCGTGTGTCTCGTGTAGATCATCGCACTGGTCGCTTGGATCGTCGTCTTGATGACTTATATGAGCATTTCGGCATCCACCTACCATATGAAGAGGATAGTGATGATAATGAAGACCAAGATTGATTATCCCCTCTTCATCAAGTCATCTTTTTTTTCGCTTTATGTTTAATTGATCATATGAACTGTTAAACTAACTCCTAGTAAGCTAAGGTTTTCTCTTATGGTTTAAATACTTTAATATCTGTTTAATGATTATTGCTTGTATGCTTTTTCAGTAAATGACTCAAAATAGGCTTGGTACTCCTATTTTAAGTTAATATGCATGCTTTGATATATTTCACTTCTTTAGGGGGAATTATGCATGTTTATCATATATAAAAAGAAAGGAAATCAAAATCTCTTCTTTTTGATAATGTCAAAAGGGGGAAGAAAAGGTTGAGGATATTTAAAGATTTGAAATATTTGAAGATTTGAAAAGGGAGAAAAGTTTGAGGATTTGAAAAGGAAAGAAAAAGTTTGCAAAACAATGATTTCAAAAAGACTTCCGCTAAAGCAAAAACTTTGATACCAAAATTTTTTTTGATAAGCACCCTCTTAAAGGAACAAATGCACATACTTAGGGGGAACTCTTGCAAAAGTTTTCTATAAAGGAAAGTGCATTACAGTTGCTTTCAAAATCATTTATATATCCTCAAAATTGGTTTGTCATTATCAAAAAGGGGGAAATTGTAAATCATGATTGCTTGTATGCAAAGTTTGTATTCGTAGGTTTTGATGAATGACAAACCAACAAACCACATGAAAGGACAAATCAACAAATATCTTAAATGAACAAACATGAAGAGTTGAAAGCAAACACAACAACAACAAGAAACTCAAGTCCACAACTTTTGAAGACATGTATAGAGTCTTAGGACTTAGGTAACTTCTTGTTAAGAACCAAATGTTAAATCTCTCAAACACACACTCACAAAATGTTTTGATGATTCAATGCTAGCCAAAAGGTTTTAAAAACTTGTTTTCAAAGGTACAAAAGCATAGGAATTGACTCCAACAAGTTTGAGATCAATCCTAAGCATTTTAAGGTGTTTTTAAACCATTCTTTGAGGTTTGCATCGATGCACACTTATCTTGCATCGATGCAAAGCATGCAACGACTTGTTGCATCGATGCAAAGATGCTTGCATCGATGCAACCTAGCTGAAAATTCAAATTTCAGCATCAAAGGCATATTTGCATCGATGCAAAGTGTTATGCATCGATGCAAATAATTCAAAAACATAAAAAACGGCTAGTTTTGACATAAATGCTCCATCCCATTAATTCCCCAACGTTTCTAAGGTTTGGAAAATCTATAAATGGATGGATTGAAGCCTTATTTCACAGGTTTTTGATTTTAGAAAGCTATCTCGTTCATATTTCTTTCTTCTACACATTTTTAAGTGATATAATACACTTGTTGAGAGAATATATCATTTTGGTTCAATAGTGCTAGACTTGTAATCACACACTCTTCTAGAGAGCACTCATTTTCATCTCAACAATTCTTTGAGAATTGTTTTTCTTGTACACCTTGTAAGTTGGAGTGTGATCTCCAAGGTTGAGTCAAGTGTTATAAACACTATAGTCGGTGAGGATACCAAAAGGTATACTAAGTACTCAAGGCAAATCTTAGAGAAGGTATCTCTAAGTGGAGTGGGTTAGTATACGAGTGGTGATCATATACCGTGAGGTGTTAGAAACTAAGGACTCGGATTGTAAAAGGTTTTGCGCGAGCACCTTGAAGCTTGGCAATAGTGGAACTTCTCAATTGCGATTGAGAAAGAAAGTGGACGTAGGACAAAGATTGTGCCGAACCACTCTAAACAGCGTTTGCTTCTCTCCAAACTTATCTCTTTAATAATATTGCCTTTTTACTTTTGAACAAATAAATTGTGATCGAAAAGTAGCTTCGTAAGTACTTAAGGAGTGGCTTAAGTCCGATTGGTGAAAATCTTGATCAATTTATTTGAGTTAGTGTCTATTGGAAAGTAAAAGCTCCTTATAAATGCTTAGCAATTGAGTTAAGCTCTTGGAAAAATACTAGTACAATAACATTTTTATATATTGTTCTTAATTTTCGCAAAAAGATAAATTGTTGTTGCATTACTCAATTCACCCCCCCTCTTGAGTAATTGTGCATAGGTTCTACAAAAAAATGTGTCCCAGTTTTCTTGGTATGTGCATTCGAAAATTTCTAATCCATTGAAAGAGAACCCTTATAGTAATACAATAAACTAATACCGCTTGTGATGCTACGAGTTCTTCTATAATATATAATCAGCAATTTTGTATAATTATGATGCTAGGAGCTCTTCTTTCTTTATCTCTTTAATAAACTAATAGCTCTTGTGTTAAACTTGGATTTTCTAGCATTTTTGTTACAAATTTTTCATTTTCATGACCTGTTTATTCTTTTCCTCGGATGCCTTTAACATTTAAGTTATATAAAAAATGTTTTTTACTCTTTATGTTGGATTTTTGTGGCATTTAAAATTTTTCTCATTTAGGAAAACTTTTGTTCCGCCAAGTCTTTAGTTCTATGACATTGCCAAATTTATTATCAATTATCTACTTAACATTCAAAATTTGAAGAATAAAAACTAGACATAGTTTTTTCTTTTTGATGTAGTTATATTATTATTGTTTCGGAGTCATATTTGATGTAGTTTTTTTCTTTTTGATGTAATTTTTTTTCTTTCTTTTTTTTTTCAAGTCATTTCATTATAATAGTATTTTAAACTTGAAAAAAACAATAATCTTGAATAACACAAAGCTTCTATTTTTCAAAATATTTACTAGAATAGTAATTTTATTATTTCATTCATTGCAAGAAGCTAGTAACAGAATAAAAGTGGAGTAGCATTCATTTCTCTAATAGAGTGCTAGGAGTAAAGGAAAGCAACATGGGAATGTATTTTATAGTAATATAGATTCATGAATGCTGTTTTTATGCTTTGTTATTTTGCTATTTATGTGACTTGGTTGTTGTACTTTGGAAGTGTGAATGTTGTATTAGTAAAAACTTATTATTTGTGATATATCCTTGTGATTTATTTGTAATTTTTTATCTTTTATTGTTTTTCTATTTTTAAGAAGAGAATTTTGGACTTCATTTCTTGGTGTCTTGTGCCTATTTTTGTCATACGGTACTTACTTTCATAGTTGTGTATATCAAATTTTTTATACTTTTGTCATTTTATAAATATAAATATTTTTTGTTTTATTTTATTGTAATAGTTTGCAGTAAATATAGCATTCGACAAAATGGTTGATTTGATTGGAGAGTCATCGCATAACCAAATAGGGAATGTTTCAGCAGAGGTACATATTTTTAGCTAGATTATTCCAACATTTAAGATGTTGAGGTTTATTATTGTTTGAAATTATGTTTAGAACATTGAGGTCTATTGTTGTTTAATATCTTTCAGGAAATGGACAAATTGTTAGTTGATAGTGATGGCAATGATGTTGAAGACCTGTTACTGAATAGTACAAGAAGTATCGGTGGTGTTAAATTCGTAGGATTGAGCATTGATGCTGCTAAGAAATATGTATTTTCAGACCTTGATGTTGCCTTTGCCTTTTACAATGCAATTGGGAGGGTCAATGGATTTTCAATTAGAAATTCAAGGTTAGACGAAGTGAGATTGATAAGAGCATACTCTTGCAAACATTTGTGTGTTTGAGACAAGGATATCGTATTTTCAGAAGGGACGGTGAAACAAGTAGGAAGAGAGCTCTAAAGCCAGAGACTAAGTGTGGGTGTATGTGTATCCCAAATGCAAGTTCACATAGATGTTGGCAAGGACTGGTGGTATGCAACTGGTGCACGAAATTGCAATCACACTTTTGCAATTCCGCACAACTAACCAGCAAGTGCACTGGGTCGTCCAAGTAATACCTTACGTGAGTAAAGGTCGATCCCACGGAGATTGTCGGCTTGAAGCAAGCTATGGTTATCTTGTAACTCTTTGTCAGGATATCAATAATTATCAGGGTTGATTGTGAAAAGTAAAAGAACATGAAATAAGTACATGTTTTGCAGTAATGGAGAACAGGTTGAGGTTTTGGAGATGCTCTATCTTCTGAATCTCTGCCTTCCTACTGTCTTCTTCTTCAAGCACGCAAGACTCTTTCCATGGCAAGCTGTATGTAAGGTTTCACCGTTGTCAATGACTACCTCCCATCCTCTCAGTGAAAATGTTCAACGCACTCTGTCACAGCACGGCTAATCATCTGTCGGTTCTCAATCAGGTTTGAATAGAATCAAGTGATTCTTTTGCGTCTGTCACTAACGCCCAGCCTTCAGGAGTTTGAAGCTCGTCACAGTCATTCAATCCTTGAATCCTACTCAGAATACCACAGACAAGGTTTAGACCTTCCAGATTCTCTTGAATGCCACCATCAATTCTAGCTTATACCACGAAGATTTTGATTGTCAGGCACACGTTCATAGGTGAGAATGATGATGAGTGTCACAGATCATCACATTCATCAGGTTTAGGAACAAGTGATATCTTAGAATAGAAACAAGCGTGATTGAATGAAAAACAGTAGTAATTGCATTAATCCATCAAGACATAGCAGAGCTCCTCACCCCCAACCATGGGGTTTAGAGACTCATGCCGTAAAAGATACAATAAAAAATGTGTAATGTGTCATCCGGTCCAGATACAATGTCAAAAGATCATATTAATAGTGAACTAGTAACCTAGGGTATACAGAAATGAGTAAATGACATAAAAATCCACTTCCGGGGTCCACTTGGTGTGTGCTTAGGCTGAGCATTGAAGCTTTCATGTGTAGAGACTTTTTCTGGAGTTAAACGCCAGCTTTTATGCCAGTTTGGGCATTTAACTCCAATTTTTGTGCCAATTCCGGCATTAAACGCCGGGAATTCTAAAGCTGATTTACAACGCCGGTTTGGGCCATCAAATCTCAGGCAAAGTATAAACTATTATAAATTTCTAGAAAGCCTAGGATGTCTACTTTCCAACGCATTTGAGAGCGCGCCAATTGGGCTTCTGTAGCTTCAGAAAATCCACTTCAAGTGCAGGGAGGTCAGAATCCAACAGCATCTGCAGTCCTTTTCAGCCTCTAAATCAGATTTTTGCCCAGGTCCCTCAATTTCAGCCAGAAAATACCTAAAATCACAGAAAAATACACAAACTCATAGTAAAGCCCAGAAAAGTGAATTTTAACTAAAAACTAATGAAAATGTAATAAAAACTAACTAAAATATACTAAAAACATAGTAAAAACAATGCCAAAAAGCGTATAAATTATCCACTCATCACAACACCAAACTTAAATTGTTGCTTGTCCTCAAGCAACTGAAAATAAAAATAGAATAAAAGGAAGAGAATATACTATAGACTCCAAAATATCAAAGAAACTTAACTCCAATTAGATGAGCGGGACTAGTAGCTTTTTGCTTCTGAACAGTTTTGGCATCTGACTTTATCCTTTGAAGTTTAGAATGATTGGCATCTATAGGAACTCAGAACTCAGATAGTGTTATTGATTCTCCTAGTTAAGTATGATGATTCTTGAACAAAGCTACTTTATGAGTCTTCCAGTATTACCACCGGATACATACATGCCACATACACATACTTGGGTAGGTGAACCTTATCAGATTGTGACTCAGCTTTGCTAGAGTCCCCAATTAGAGGTGTCCAGGGTTCTTAAGCACACTCTTTTTGCCTTGGATTACTATATATATATATATTTTCGCCCCTTTTTTTTTGTATTCACTGCTTTTTCTTGCTTCAAGAATCAATTTGATGATTTTTCAGATCTTCAATAACATTTATCCTTTTCCATCATTCTTTCAAGAGCCAACAATTTTAACATTCTTAAAACAACAAATTCAAAAGACATATGCACTGTTCAAGCATTCATTCAGAAAACAAAAAGTATTGTCACCATATCAAACTAATTCAACTAGTTTCAGAGATAAATTCGAAATCATGTACTTCTTGTTCTTTTGTGATTAAAGTATTTTTCATTTAAGAGAGGAGATGGATTCATAGGACATTCATAGCTTTAAGACATGAACCTTAAATTTTATTAATCATGAATTAAGAACAAGACTCAAAAATAGATATAAGATAAGACTAATAGTAATAAAACTCAAAAATTTAAATAGACTCCTAATGATAGAGGTTATCACAGAGTTAGGACTCAACAACCTTGATTTTGAGAAGTGGATGCTCCCTCAACTTGTGAGGTATTTGATCCTTCAAGGGAGAGCTTTTGGCGCTTCAACTTCTGTAGCTCACGCCCCTGCTTCTCTTGTTCCTTCAGCAATTTGCAGAGCATGCAGTTTTGATTCTGCTGTTCTTCCTTAATTTGTTCCATAGCATCTTGCAGCTTGGCAACAGATGCTTCTAGACGAGTTCAATGGTCAATTTCAGGAAGTTCAGGGAGGAACTCCTGCGCCCTCCTTTTGATAGAGTTATCTTGCATTTGTCCTTCCATTGACCTCTTGGTGATTGGGTGCTCAATTGGGATGAATTCATCTACTCCCATCCTCACCCCAGCATCTTTACATAGCAAAGAGATTAAGCTTGGGTAAGCCAGTTTGGCTTCAGTGGAGTTCTTGTTTACAATTGTGTAAATCTCACAAGCAATCAGATGATGAATCTCCACTTCTTTTCCCAGCATAATACAATGAATCATCACTGCTCTCTTGATAGTAACCTCAGAACGGTTACTAGTGGGCAAGATAGAACGCCCTATGAAGTCCAACCAGCCTCTTGCAACTGGTTTGAGATCTCCCCTCTTGAGTTGGTTTGGGACACCTTTTGAATTGGTCATCCACTTGGTTCTAGGGAGGCATATGTCCTCTAGAACTTGATCCAACCCCTTATCTACTCTCACCATTCTCCTATTAAAGGATTCAGGATCATCTTGTAGTTGAGGTAATTTGAAGACCTCTCTTATTTTGTCCAGATAGAAGTAAATAATTCTCCCTCTGACCATGGTTCTGTAGGTATGAAAAGTGACCAGTCATTCTCTGCTTATCTGTCAGCCACAGATTTGAGTAGAATTCCTGAACCATATTTCTCCCAACCTTTGTCTCAGGGTTGGTTAGAACTTCCCATCCTCTTTTTCGAATTTGCTCTTGGATCTCCGGATATTCATCTTCTTTCAGATCAAATTTAACTTCTGGGATCACTGACCTTAGACCCATTATTTTGTGGTAATGGTCTGCATGTTCTTTGGTTAAGAACTTCTCTTGACTCCAAAGGTCTTTTGGAGCATTCTCTTTCTTGCCTCTTGAATTGGTTTGTTTTCCTTTGGGGGCCATGATGTTGATGAGCCTTAACTTAGTGAACACGGAAAAACACACCAAACTTAGAGGTTTGCTTGTCCTCAAGCAAAAGAAAGGAAAGGGGAGAGAGAGGAAGAGAGCAAATTCGAATGGTGGGGAAGGGGGTGTGGCCGAACATATATTTATAAGGGAGAGAGAGAGAGTTCGAGAATTTTGAAGGAGATTTGAGAAGATATGGAAAGAAATTGAGAGATATTTGAGTTTTTTGAAGAAGATTTGGAAAGGATTTAAAAGAGATTTGAAGAATGATTTTAATTTTGAAAATCTGAAGGTGAATGATGAAAGTTTGAAATGTATTTATATAGAAAATTATGGATCAAAATAGGAAAGTTTGAAAAAATTTGATGTGGAAAGCAAAATCTCTGTCCCCCACCTTTCTGGCATTAAACTCCCAGAATGGTATCCATTCTGGCGTTTAACGCCCAAATGTTGGCCAATTTGGACGTTTAACGCCCAGCCAGGTACCCTGGCTGGCGTTAAACGACAGAAACCCCTTCATCACTGGGCGTTTTGCTAAACGCCCAGGATGCTACACACTTGGCGTTAAACGCCCAGAATGGTGCCCATTCTGGCGTTTAACGCCCAAAATGGCACCTTTACTAGCGTTAAACGCCCAGAATGGGAAAAACGCCAAGAATGGTTCCCATTCTGGCGTTTAACGCTCAAAGTACCCCTTACTGGCGTTTTTTCGCCAGCAAGCTCCTTTTCTCTGCTTTTTGCACTGAATCCTTCTGTAACTCTGTGAATTCCTTCAATTTTGATGATTGCCCTTTGAGAATGTGTATCAAACTTTGATTAAATAAAATAGATAACCTGCTAATGACTGGGTTGCCTCCCAGCAAGCGCTTCTTTATTGTCTTTAGCTGGACTTTCACTGAGAATTATTCAAGCCTCAATTTTGAGCATTCTTGCTCAAAATTGCTTTCAAGATAATGCTTGATCCTCTGTCCATTAACAATGAACTTTTTGTCAGAATCAGTATCCTCAAGCTCAACATATCCATATGGTGACACTCCTGTAATCACATACGGACCCCTCCACCGGGATTTAAGTTTTCCTGGGAATAGTCTGAGCCTAGAGTTGAAGAGCAGAACTTTTTGTCCTGGCTCAAAGACTCTGGATGACAACTTCTTGTCATGCCACTTCTTTGCCTTTTCCTTATAAATTTTTGCATTTTCAAAGGCACTGAGTCTAAATTCATCTAGCTCATTTAGCTGGAGTAATCTTTTTTCACCAGCTAACTTAGCGTCCAGGTTTAGGAATCTGGTTGCCCAGTAGGCTTTATGTTCCAGTTCCACGTGCAGATGACAGGCTTTGCCATACACAAGTTGGTATGGAGAGGTTCCTATTGGAGTCTTTAATGCTGTTCTGTATGCCCACAGAGCATCATCCAAGCTCTTTGCCCAATCCTTTCTACGGGTGATGAGCGGATATTTTATACGCTTTTTGGGGGTAATTTCATGTAGATTTTAGCATGTTTCAGTTAGTTTTTAGTAAAATAATATTAGTTTTTAGGAAAAAATCATATTTCTGGACTTTACTATGGGTTTGTGTGTTTTTCTGTGATTTCAGGTATTTTCTGGCTGAAATTGAGGGAGTTGAGCAAAAATCTGACTTAGGCCGAAAAAGGACTGCTGATGCTGTTGGATCCTGACCTCCCTGCACTCGAAATGGATTTTCTGGAGCTCCAGGAGCCCAATTGGCGCGCTCTCAACGGCGTTGGAAAGTACACATCCAGGGCTTTCCAGCAATATATAATAGTCCATACTTTGCGCAAGGATAGACGACGTAACTTGGCGTTAAACGCCAAGTTCATGCTGCTGTCTGGAGTTAAACGCCAGAAAAACGTCATGATCCGGAGTTGAACGCCCAAAACACGTCATAACCTGGAGTTTGACGCCAAGAAAGGCCTCTACACGTGGAAAGCTTTAGTCTCAGCCCCAGCACACACCAAGTGGGCCCCAGAAGTGGATTTCTGCACCAATTATCTTAGTTTATTCATTTTCTGTAAACCTAGGTTACTAGTTTACTATTTAAACAACTTTTACAGACATTTCTTGTACCTCATGACATTTTCAGATCTGAATTACATACTTTGTGACGGCATGAGTTTCTAAACTCCATTGTTGGGGGTGAGGAGCTCTGCAGCGTCTCGATGATTTAATACAATTCCTTTGTTTTCCATTCAAACACGCTTGTTCTTATCTAAGATGTTTATTCGCGCTTAACTGTGGAGAAGGTGATGATCCGTGACACTCATCACCTTCATCAATCCATGAACGTGTGCCTGACAACCACCTCCGTTCTACATCAGATTGAATGAATATCTCTTAGATTCCCCAACAGAATCTTCGTGGTATAAGCCGGATTGATAGCAGCATTCATGAGAATCCGGAAAGTCTAAACCTTGTCTGTGGTATTCCGAGTAGGATTCCGGGATTGAATGACTGTGACGTGCTTCAAACTTTAACCTGCTGGGCGTTAGTGACAGACGCAAAAGAGTGATTCTATTCCAGTAGGAGCGGGAACCAACCGGTGATTAGCCGTACTGTGACAGAGTGCGTGAGCATAGTTTTCACTGCGAGGATGGGAAGTAGCCACTGACAACGGTGACACCCTACATAGAGCTTGCCATGGAAGGAACCTGCGTGTGAGAAGAGGATTTCAAGGAAGAGTTGAAGTCAGAGGACAAAGCATCTCCAAAACTCCAACATATTCCCCAGTGCTGCAAATCAAAGTAACATTGTTCCCTCTTTTATCAAATCCAGTAATTTCACTTTTAACCCAAATAACCTTGTTGACATCCTAACTAAGACTAATAAAATAAATATTGATTGCTTCAAACCAATAATCTCTGTGGATTCGACCCTTACTCACGTAAGGTATTACTTGGACGACCCAGTACACTTGCTGGTTAGTTGAACGGAGTTGTGTTCACTCGTGCCAATTTCTAAAATCCAATTACAAGAAAAAAGGATCACAATTTCATCCACCAACGGGCAATTACAATCCGTTCTAGGATTCTTTTTAGCTCTCTGTTAGAGACTTCAGCTTGCCCATTTGTCTGTGGATGATATGGGGTTGCCACTTTGTGGCTAATTCCATATCGGACCATAGTAGAGTACAGCTGTTTATTGCAGAAATGAGTGCCCCCATCGCTGATTAGTACTCTGAGAACACCAACCTGCTGAAGATGTATTTCTGGAGGAATTTCAGCACGGTCTTAGTATCATTAGTGGGTGTAGCAATTGCTTCTACCCATTTGGATACATAGTCTACTACCACCAGAATGTAAGTATTTGAGTATGATGGTGGAAACGGACCCATAAAGTCAATACCCCATACATCAAACAATTCAATTCTAGGATCCCTTGTTGATGCATGGCGTATCCATGAGGCAAGTTACCAGCTCTTTGGCAACTGTCACAGTTACGCACAAACTCTCAGGCATCTCTATAGAGAGTAGGCCAGTAGAAGCCACATTGGAGGACCTTAGTGGCTGTTTGCTCACTTCCGAAATGTCCCCCATACTGTGATCCATGGCAGTGCCATAGGATCCTTTGTGCTTCTTCTCTGGGTACACATCTGCTGATCATTCCGTCTGCAGATCTCTTAAAGAGATATGGCTCATCCCATAGGTAGTACCTGGCATCTGAAATTAATTTCTTTCTTTGCACCCTGCTGTACTCCTGGGGTATGAACCTCACAGCTTTATAATTTGCAATATCTGCAAACCATGGATCTTCCTGAATGGCAAAGAGTTACTCATCTGGGAAAGTCTCAGAGATCTCAGTAGAAGGGAGGGACGCCCCAGCTACTGGGTCTATTCGGGACAGATGATCAGCTACTTGGTTTTCTGTCCCTTTTCTGTCTCTTATTTCTATATCAAACTCTTGCAGAAGCAACACCCATCTTATGAGCCTGGGTTTTGAATCCTGCTTTATGCGTAAGTACTTAAGAGCAGCATGATCAGTGTACACAATCACCTTTGATCCTACTAAATAGGATTGGTGCACGAAATTGCAATCACACTTTTGCAACTCCGCACAACTAACCAACAAGTGCACTGGGTCGTCCAAGTAATACCTTGCGTGAGCAAAGGTCGATCCCACGGAGATTGTCGGCTTGAAGCAAGCTATGGTTATCTTGTAAATCTTAGTCAGGATATCAGAAATTATCAGGATTGATTGTGAAAAGCAAAAGAACATGAAATGGTTACTTGTTTTGCAGTAATGGAGAATAGGTTGAGATTTTGGAGATGCTCTGTCTTCTGAATCTCTGCTTTCTTACTGTCTTCTTCATCAAACACGCAAGGCTCCTTCCATGGCAAGCTGTATGTAGGGTTTCACCGTTGTCAATGGCTACCTCCCATCCTCTCAGTGAAAATGTTCCTATGCTCTGTCACAGCATGGCTAATCATCTGTCGGTTCTCGATCAGGCCGGAATAGAATCCAGTGATTCTTTTGCGTCTGTCACTAACGCCCTGCCTTCAGGATTTTGAAGCTCGTCACAGTCATTCAATCATTGAATCCTACTCAGAATACCACAGACAAGGTTTAGACCTTCCGGATTCTCTTGAATGCCGCCATCAGTTCTAGCTTATACGACGAAGATTCCGGTTAAAGAATCCAAGAGATAACTACTTAATCTAAGGTAGAACGGAGGTGGTTGTCAGGCACGCGTTCATAGTTGAGAATGATGATGATTGTCACGTATCATCACATTCACTCGGGTTAAGAACAAGTATTATCTTAGAATGGAAGCAAGCATGATTGAATGAGAAACAGTAGTAATTGCATTAATCCATCAAGACACAGCAGAGCTCCTCACCCACAACCATGGGGTTTAGAGACTCATGCCGTGGAAGATACACAAAGAAACGTGTAGAGTGTCATGAGGTACAGATACAATGTCAAAAGATCCTATTAATAGTAAGCTAGTAACCTAAGGTATACAGAAATGAGTAAATGACGTAAAAATCCACTTCTGGGTCCACTTAGTGTGTGCTTGGGCTGAGCATTGAAGCTTTTATGTGTAGAGACGTTTTCTGGAGTTAAACGCCAGTTCTCATGCCAGTTTGGGCGTTTAACTCCAAGTTTTATGCCAGTTCCAGCGTTAAACGCTGGAAATTCTGAGGCTGATTTTCCACGCCGGTTTGGGCCATCAAATCTCGGGCAAAGTATGGACTATTATACATTGCTGGAAAGCCCAGGATGTCTACTTTCCAATGCCGTTGAGAGCGCGCAAATTGAGCTTCTGTAGCCCCAGAAAATCCACTTCGAGTGCAGGGAGGTCAGAATCCAACAGCATCTGCAGTCCTTTTTAGTCTCTGAATCAGATTTTTGCTCAGAACCCTCAATTTCAGCCAGAAAATACCTGAAATCATAGAAAAACACACAAACTCATAGTAAAGTCCAGAAAAGTGAATTTTAACTAAAAAATAATAAAAATATACTAAAAACTAACTAGATTATACTAAAAACATACTAAAAATAATGGCAAAAAGCGTATAAATTATCCGCTCATCACAACACCAAACTTAAATTGTTGCTTGTCCCCAAGCAACTGAAAATCAAAATAGGATAAAAATAAGAGAATATACTATAGACTCCAAAATATCAAGGAAACATAGCTCCAATTAGATGAGCGGGACTAGTAGCTTTTTGCCTCCGAACAGTTTTGGCATCTCACTCTATCCTTTGAAGTTCAGAATGATTGGCATCTATAAGAACTCAGAACTCAGATAGTGTTACTGATTCTCCTAGTTAAGTATAATGATTCTTGAACATAGCCAGTGTATGAGTCTTGGCTGTGACCCAAAGCACTCTGTCTACCAATATTACCACCGGATACATACATACCACAGACACATAATTGGGTGAACCTTTTCAGATTGTGACTCAGCTTTGCTAGAGTCCCCAACTAGAGGTGTCCAGGGTTCTTAAGCACACTCTTTTTGCCTTGGATCACAACTTTATTTCTTTCTTTTTCTCTTTTTTTTCGAAATTTTTTTTTGTATCCACTGCTTTTTCTTGCTTCAAGAATCAATTAGATGATTTTTCAGATCCTCAATAACAGTTCTCTTTTTCCTCATCCTTTCAAGAGCCAACAATTTCTAACATTCTCAAAACAACAAATTCAAGAGACATATGCACTGTTCAAGCATTCATTCAGAAAGCAAAAATTATTGTCACCACATCAAACTAATTCAACTAGTTTCAAGGATAAATTTCGAAATCCTGTACTTCTTGTTCTTTTGTGATTAAAGCATTTTTCATTTAGGAGAGGTGATGGATTCATAGGACATTCATAGCTTTAAGACATGAATTTTAAATTTTATTAATTATGAATTAAAAACAATACTCAAAAATAAATATAAGATGAGACTAGAAAATAAAAAAACAAAAATTCAAATAGGCTCCTAATGATAGAGGTTTTCACAGAGTTAGGACTCAACAACCTTGATTTTGAGAAGTGGATGCTCCCTCAACTTGAGATGATAGCTTTTGGCGTTTCAACTCTTGGAGTTCACGCCCCTGCTTCTCTTGTTCCTTCAGCAATTTGCAGAGCATGCAGTTCTGATTCTGCTGTTCTTCCTTCAGTTGCTCCATAGTCTCTTGCAACTTGTTGATAAATGCTTCTAGGCTGGCCCAGTAGCCAATTTCAGGAAATTCAGGGAGGAACTCCTGCGCCCTCCTTTTGATAGAGTTGTCTTGTATTTGTCCTTCCATTGACTTCTTGGTGATTGGATGTTCAATGGGTATGAATTCATCTACTCCCATCTTCACCCCAGCCTCTTTACAGAGCAAGGAGATCAAGCTTGGGTAAGCCAATTTGGCTTCAGTGGAATTTTTATTTGCAATTGTGTAGATCTCACAAGCAATCACATGATGAACCTCCACTTCTTTTCCAAGCATAATGCAATGAATCATCACTGCTCTCTTGATAGTGACCTCAGAACGGTTGCTAGTGGGCAATATGGAACGCCCAATAAAGTCTAGCCAACCTCTTGCAATTGGTTTGAGGTCTCCCCTCTTGAGTTGGTTTGGGACACCCTTTGAATTGGTTATCCACTTAGTTCCAGGGAGGCATATGTCCTCTAGAACTTGATCCAACCCTTTATCCGCTCTCACCATCCTCCTATTAAAGGATTCAGGATCATCTTGCAGTTGAGGTAGTTTGAAGATTTCTCTTATTTTGTCCAGATGGAAGTACATAACTTTCCCTCTGACCATGGTTCTGTAGGTATGGTAAGCAGTTCCAGTCATTCTCTGCTTATCTGTTAGCCACAGACTTGAGTAGAATTCCTGAACCATGTTCCTTCCAACCTTTATTTCAGGATTGGTTAGAACTTCCCATCCTCTGTTTCAAATTTGCTCTTGGATCCCCGGATATTCATCTTCTTTCAGATCGAATTTTACTTCCGGGATCACTGACCTCAGACCCATTATTTTGTGATAATGGTCTTCATGTTCTTTGGTTAAGAACTTCTCTTGATTCCAAAGATTCTTTGGATTATTCTC
The DNA here is from genome assembly GCF_003086295.3 of Arachis hypogaea. NCBI lineage: Eukaryota > Viridiplantae > Streptophyta > Magnoliopsida > Fabales > Fabaceae > Arachis > Arachis hypogaea. The sequence continues at coordinate 40,335,745 of NC_092045.1, read as the reverse complement.
TTTCTTTCCTCTTAAATTGGTTTGTTTTCCCTTAGGAGCCATGATCTTGATGAATCTTGGCTTAGTGATCACGGAAAAGCACACCAAACTTAGAGGTTTGCTTGTCCTCAAGCAAAAGAAAGGAAAGAAGAGAGAGAGAGGAAGAGGAAATTTGAATGGTGTGGTGGAAAGAGGGAACCAAACGTGTATTTATAAGGTGGGGAGGGGAGATTTCGAAAAAGAAGAAATTTGAAAGGAGATTTGAGAAGATATGGAAAGAAATTGAGAAAAGGGTGAATTTTTTTTTTTGAACAAAAATTGGGAATGATTTGAGAGATTTGAAGAGTGATTTTAGTTTTTTTTTGAAAATTTGAAAGTGAATGATGGGAGATTGAAATGTATTTTTGTAGAAAAATATGGGTAAGAAAAGGAAAGTTTGAAAAAATTTGATTTGAAAACAAAATTGTGGTCCCCCCACCTTTCTGGCGTTTAACGCCCATTTGCTGCCCCTTTTGGGCGTTTAACGCCCAGCCAGGTGCCCTGGCTGGCGTTAAACGCCAGAATTCCTTTAGCACTGGGCGTTTTTTTGAACGCCCAGGATGCTGCACACCTGGCGTTAAACGCCCAGAATGGTGCCCATTCTGGCGTTTAACGCCCAAAATGGCACCATTCCTGGCGTTAAACGCCCAGAATGATACCCATTCTGGCGTTTAACGCCCAAAATGCCCCTTACTGGCGTTTTTTCGCCAGTAAGCTCTTTTTCTCTGCTTTTTGAGCTGAATCCTTCTGTAACTCTGTGAATTCCTTCATTTTTGATACTTGCCTTTATAAAAACAAAACATATAACCTCCTAATGACTGGGTTACCTCCCAGCAAGCGCTTCTTTACTGTCTTTAGCTGGACTTTTACCGAGAATCAGTAAAGTCTCAGTTTTGAGCATTCCTGCTCAAAATTGCCTTCAAGATAATGCTTGGTTCTCTTTCCATTAACAATGAACCTTTTGTCAGAATCAATATCCTGAAGCTCAACATATCCATATGGTGACACTCCTGTAATCACATACGGACCCCTCCACCGGGATTTGAGTTTTCCTGGAAACAGTCTGAGCCTAAAGTTGAAGAGCAGAACTCTTTGTCCTGGCTCAAAGACTCTGGTTGACAACTTCTTGTCATGCCATTTCTTTGCCTTTTCCTTATAAATTTTTGCATTTTCAAAGGCATTGAGTCTTGAACTCCTCTAGCTCATTTAGCTGGAGTAATCTTTTTTCACCAGCTAACTGAGCATCCATGTTTAAGAATCTGGTTGCCCAGTAGGCTTTATGTTCCAGTTCCACGGGCAGATGACAGGCCTTCCCATACACCAGTTGGTATGGAGAGTGTTCATACCCTGACCGAGCTCCTCCAACTCGGCAAAATCCATGAAAGGTCCGACCTCGTCCCAAGGCCCACGCCTGAGGTCGGACCTCGGACAATAACGCTAAGAAGGCCCATCAAAAGGAACGCAGCCCAAAACCTAAAGGCCGAAAAGGCCTAGAAAAGGCGGTTCCACAAAGATAGAGATAAAACTCCCCAAAAAGATAAGATAAGATAAGAATATCTTATCCAGGGGAGATCACGGCCAACTATTATAAATACACTGGAGCACCCAGGTATAACTCACACTCTAATTCTACTCAATATCTGCTTGGACCCATGCTAACTTAAGCATCGGAGTGTCATTGCAGGTACAACCACCAACCGCTCTGCATATCAAGCTCGGGTCCTCAATCCCCCCACCTCGGGCTTCTCCAAAACGACCGAGCTACACGTTTCAGGTAACCCTCGGAACATTGGCGCCGTTGCTGGGGAACCTGGAAGTCATCCCTTTACCATGGCGGACGACCCTCTCAACAATGGCCACGCTGCATCAGAACAAGAGGACGAAGTTGACACCGGAGAGCGACCGGACAGCCCTCTATCACCACGCACTCCAGGAGGAAACAAACAGAATCGCCCAAAGACATCAATCCCAAACAAAGATCCACAACATCCCGAAAAAGAAAAGAGCTCGGAAATTCTAGAAGCAGTCCGGGCACAACAAAACCGACTAAAACAACTCGAAGAGGACGTAAAGAAGCAGAAAGAAACTGAACAAGATCTGAGAAGGGAGGCTCGAAAGCGCAGAGAATTAGAAGAAAAACTACGGAAAATAGAGGCCAATCTGAAAGACCGAACAGAAAGCGGCACCACCCCCGAATGCAACCATGATCCCTTCACGCAAGAGATCATGAAGGAGAAGGTACCACGAAACTTCAAACCACCCGATATGGATCTCTACGACGGCACCACCGATCCAAGTCACCACCTCAGCAACTTCAGAAGCAGAATGTACCTAGTCGACGCCTCCGACGCGATTCGATGTAAAGCCTTCCCCACCACTCTCACCAAGTCGGCCATGAAGTGGTTCGACAACCTGCCACCAAGATCAATCACCAGCTTCGAAGACCTAACCAAAAAATTCCTGACAAGGTTCTCTATTCAAAAGGACAAAACGAAACATGCCCCCAGTCTACTCGGAATCAAACAAGGTAACCAAGAAACTCTCCGAGAGTACATGGAGCGATTCAACAGAGCCTGCCTGGACATACAACACTTGCCCACTGAAGCAGCCATCATGGGACTAGCAAACGGCCTAAAGGAGGGACCGTTTAGCCAATCCCTATCCAAACGATACCCGACCTCCCTATACGAGGTGCAGGAGCGAGCAGAAAAATATATCAACATGGAGGAAACCTCCCAGTTAAGAGACTCTTCTAGGAAGGAATCGACCTACCCACTCCGAGATCGAGATCGGGAACAAAGGAAGAAAGAAGAAACCAACTTGGACAAGCCACGGAAGTACCACAGTTACACCCCCCTCCGAGTCTCCTTGGTAGACATCTACAGAGAAGTATGCCACACCGAAAAGATCCCACCACCTCGACCGCTAAAACACAAGAGAGTGGGGAGAGATCGGTCCGAATACTGTGAATATCACAAGCTCTACAGTCATTCTACTAACGACTGCCACGACCTAAAGAATGTTATAGAAAAGCTAGCCAGAGAAGGAAAACTCGACAGATACATAGCAGAGAAAGGAGAAGAGACCAAGAAGAGAAGGAGGGGAGATAACGAAGATCGGGCTGAACAAACCCCGCGAACCCCTGAAAGGCACGTTCACATGATAAATGGAGGCTTTGCAGGCGGAGGAACATCCAGATCCTCGCGAAAAAGACACCTCAAAGAAGTCTACCACGTCCGAGAAGACAATCCCCTGCCCGAACTACCTACTATCTCATTTACCCGAGAAGATGCTCAAGGGATAATACCCGGGCACGACGATCCAATGGTAATCACCATTATCCTAGCAAACGCCAACTTACATCGAACCCTGATTGACCAGGGAAGCTCTGCAGATATCCTATTCAAAACGGCCTTCGACAAACTCGGACTTGAAGAAAAAGAACTAAAAGCCTATCCCACCGACCTGTTTGGGCTAGGAGATACCCCGATCCATCCCTTAGGATACATCTCGCTACACACTACCTTCGGAAAAGGCGAGCAATCTAAAACATTAAGCATCGACTACATTATAGTCGACGTCACTTCAGCATACAATGCCCTCATTGGGCGACCAACCCTAAACAGGCTGGCAGCTATAGTCTCGACCCCACACCTCTGTATGAAGTTCCCTACCGCAAAAGGAATCGCTACCCTGAAAGGCGACCAAAAACTGGCACGGCGATGCTACAACGAAAGCCTGAGCTTAAAAGGAAAAGAGATCAATACAATAGAACTCGGGCGAGTTCAAGCCCGAGAAGATCTTCGGCCACAACCAGAGGGAGAAACCGAAAGCGTCCAGATCGGGAACACATCTGAAAGAGTCACAAACATAGGAGCAAACCTCGAAGCGGGCCTAAAAGAGGAACTCATAACCCTCTTAAAAGAAAATTCCGACCTCTTCGCCTGGAAAGCCTCCGACATGCCAGGCATAAACCCCGACCTGATGTGCCATAAGCTATCAGTGTACCCGGGATCCCGACCTGTCCAACAAAGACGCAGGAAGCTCGGGCCCGAACGCATGCAAGCAATAGAAGAACAAGTACAAGCACTACTAGATGCAGGGTTCATTAAGGAAGTAAAATATCCCCTATGGCTCGCAAACGTGGTCCTGGTAAAAAAGCCCAATGGAAAATGGAGGATGTGCGTCGATTACACGGATCTCAACAAAGCCTGCCCCAAAGACCCATATCCACTACCAAACATCGACGCCTTAGTAGACGCAGCCTCAGGCTACAGATATCTCTCCTTCATGGACGCATACTCAGGATACAATCAAATCCCGATGTACGGACCCGACCAAGAAAAGACCTCGTTCATAACCCCAAGGGCAAACTACTGCTACGTCGTAATGCCCTTCGGGCTAAAGAACGCAGGGGCAACCTACCAGAGGCTAATGAACAAAGTGTTCTCAGAGCACATCGGACTACAGCTGGAGGTGTACGTTGACGACATGCTGGTAAAGACACAAGAAGACAGAAACTTGCTAACCGACCTCACCAGTGTCTTCGGCACCCTCAGAAAACACAACATGAGACTTAACCCGACAAAGTGCACCTTCGCCGCAGAAGCCGGAAAGTTCCTAGGCTTCATGCTGACCCAAAGGGGCATCGAAGCGAACCCAGACAAATGCCAGGCAATACTCAATATGAAGAGCCCGACGTGTGTCAAAGAAGTACAACAACTGAACGGAAGGCTAGCCGCCCTATCAAGATTCTTGGCAGGATCAGCGATAAAATCACTACCTCTCTACTCACTCCTAAAGAAAGGGAAACCCTTCTCATGGACCCCGGAGTGCGAAAAAGCCTTTCAAGAGTTCAAGGAATTCCTCGGGCAGCCACCAATCCTAACCCGACCTCTAAAAGGGGAAGAACTCGTACTATACCTCTCGGTTGGACATCGAGCAGTCGCTTCAGCGTTAATACGAGAAAACGACCAAGGACAACAACCCATATACTTTGTAAGCAAGGCACTACAAGGGGCCGAGTTAAACTATCAGAAGATAGAAAAGTTCGCCTACGCCCTAGTGTTCACAGCTCGGAGGCTCCGTCCCTACTTTCAAGCCCACACCATCAAAGTCCGGACAAACCAACCCATGAGGCACATCCTGCAAAAAACAGACCTGGCAGGACGAATACTACAATGGGCGGTGGAACTGTCCGAGTTCGACCTCCACTATGAAGCCCGGACTGCCATAAAATCTCAGTATCTAGCCGACTTCATCGCAGAATACGCGGAGACCCCTGGAACCCCACTCTCATGGAACCTGTATGTCGACGGGTCCTCAAACAAAACAGGAAGCGGAGCCGGGGTTATACTCGAAAACGACCAAGGAGCACGGATAGAACTATCCCTAAAATTTGAGTTCCAGGCTTCGAACAACCAAGCCGAATACGAGGCCCTACTAGCAGGTCTAAAGCTAGCCGAAGAGGTCGGAGCCCAGAGAATCACGATTTTCAGCGACTCCCAGGTCGTCACATCACAAGTAAATGGAAGCTACCAGGCCAAAGACCCAACTATGAAAAAATACCTGGACCAAACACAGGCGCAATTACGCCACTTTTCAACAATACAAATCCAGCACATACCTCGGGAACAAAACGCCCGGGCAGACGCTCTCTCAAAGCTCGCCAGCACCAAGCCCGGGGGCAACAACAGAAGTCTCCTCCAAGAAACCTTACAATCCCCCTCCGTGCTAAGAGAGGAAGAAACGCTAAATATATCCAACCAACAGCAAGGATGGATGACCCCCATACTCAACTACCTGAAGTCGGGAACTCTCCCCGCCGAAAGAAAGGAAGCTAAAAGACTCACGAAAGACGCCCAGAATTATACACTAATTCACGACGTATTATACAAAAGAGGATTCTCAAACCCCCTCCTTAGGTGCGTCCCAACCTCAGAAGCAAAAAGCGTCCTCGAGGAAGTCCACGGAGGCATGTGTGGGAACCATCTCGGAGCTCGGGCACTATCCAAGAAAGTAGTCAGAGCCAGGTTCTACTGGCCGACCTTGCAAAGAGACGCAACGGAGTTTGTGAAAATATGCCCCCCCTGCCAAAAACACGCCAATTTTCACAAAGCACCACCCGAAGACCTTATCAACATCACCGCACCATGGCCCTTCGCAAAGTGGGGACTCGACCTACTCGGCCCATTCCCACAAGGACCGGGGCAAGTCAAATACCTCATAGTAGGGGTCGACTACTTCACAAAATGGATCGAAGCTGAACCCTTAGCCATCATTACGGCTCAGAAAAGTCGCAAATTCCTATACAAAAACATTGTCACAAGGTTCGGAGTCCCCTACTCCATCACAACAGACAATGGAACACAGTTCACGGACACAAGTTTTCAGAACTTGGTGGCCGAACTAAAAATCAAACAGCAATTCACATCAGTCGAGCACCCACAAGCCAATGGACAAGCAGAGGCTGCAAATAAAGTCATCTTGGCAGGGTTAAAACGAAGACTCCAAGAGGCCAAAGGGGCATGGGCCGAGGAACTCCCCCAGGTACTATGGGCATATCGGACAACCCCACACTCTACAACGGGAGAATCCCCATTCCGACTAGCTTACGGGATGGAGGCAATGATTCCTATCGAAATAGATGAAGGGTCTCCCAGAGTCATCTTCTACAACGAAGGAGGCAACCCACAGGCACAAAGGGAAGAACTCGACCTCCTCCCCGAGGTCCGAGAAAGAGCCCGAATCCGAGAAGAAGCCTTAAAACGACGAACGGCCCTCAGATACAATCAGAAAGTAATAAAGCGAAGCTTCTCCATCCACGACCTGATTCTAATCCGAAATGACATCTGAACACAAAAGTCGGGAGAAGGAAAGCTAGCTGCAAATTGGAAAGGACCGTACAAGGTAACAGAAGTCTTAGGGACAGGCTACTACAAAGTATCCGACCTAGAAGGCAATGAGCTGCCCAGGGCCTGGCACGCCTGTAATCTAAGGCGGTACTACAGCTAGAAAACCTTAACCCGAGGTGTACTCTTTTTCCCTACAAGGGTTTTTTAATGAGACACCCGGCTAAAGTAAGAGACCCGACCTAGTCAAAGGGTAAACACTCTGTAAATATTCTTTCTTTTTTAATACTAATCAAATTTCTCTATTTTTCTTCTTCCTCATGATGAAACAAATCCTGGAAAGTACCCCACCAAGGCGCATTAATTTATGCTCGGCAAAACGCAAAAAATCATTTGCCAAGAGACCACACAAGGTCGGCAAAGATAAAGCGACGAGGTTCAAATTAATGTGAGAAGTTATAAAGTAACTCTGAAAAGGCTCAAAAGGCCAAATAAAAAGAGATTACAAAAATAACTTAAAAGGCCGACCAACAACAAGGTCGGACCCAACAAAGGGAAAGTTATAAAGTAACTCTAAAATGGCTCAAAAAAGCCAAATAAAAAGAGATTACAAAAATAACTTAAAAAGGCCGACCAACGACAAAGTCGGACCCAACAAAAAGGAGGTACTCGAGCGCCCGAGGTCCGAGAAAAAGCTCGGATCCAAGAAAGAAGCCTTAAAACGGCGAGAACCAAGATTTCGAAAAACGCTTACTAAAAAGTTGCTTTACAAAAAACAACTGAAAAGTACAAGCGAAGGAACGAAATCAAAGGAAGTCTCGAAAACGCTTACTAAAATGTTGCTTTACAAAAAGAAGCTAAAAAGTACAAGCAAAAGAACGAAAGCAAAGGAAGTTTCGAAACGCTAGCTAAAAAGTTGTTATCCAAAAACAAACTAAAAAGCACAAAAGCGGAAACAAAAAGTCAAAACGCGAACAAAAACACCGCATAATAAAGTTACTACAAGTAGCTAAATAAGCAAAAGGTGTCCAAAGCGTTCACAGAAACCATCCAAAAAGCCCACAGGTCGGGCAAAACACCAAAAAGATTACAGAGGATCAAGGTCCTTTCCGGACTCCACATCAACAGCAGGCTGCGGAGGAAACATAGAGATCGGGACTGCATCGACGGCAACGTCATCCCGGTTTGAAACCTCCACACCAGATCCATCCCCGACCAAAGGTGAAGTCGGAACTTTGGGGTTGGACATCGGAACCTCATCCTCAGTAGGAGCAGGAACAATCTTTCCCTCCACATCAATGTTATCCGTACTGAATAAACTCAGATCCAGGTCGGGAGCAAGAACCCGGACCTGAGCCTTCAAATTTTCAAACATAGCATCCATACCCTTGGCCACATGACCTTCCAGCTCGTAAAACTCGTCCTGGGCGGATTGCAACTTCTCCTTTGTCTCCACAAGCTCGGCATATAGCCGGGTATAATTCTCTGTAGCCGCCTTCGCCATCTCCTCAGATGTCTTCGCTGCCACCACAGCCGCGGTAGCTTTAGTTTTCTCTTTCTCCAAAGAGGCCTCCAGCTCAGTAATCCTAGCAGCCTTCAGTTGACTAATCTTATCAAGCTCGGACTGAGCCTTCTCAAGTCGGAAGCTGGTCGCCCCAAGGGGGGATTTTCTGAACTCCCGAGCAATAGCGGCATGAAGACTAGCCATCCAGACGCAGCTCCGCGCCATATACTGGAAATGATGCTCCATAGACACATCATCAGTAGAAATAAAGGTCTGAGGGAGAAGATGCTGTTCAATCCAACCAAGAGCATCAAAGTCCTTATCGTTGAAACCGGCAAGCTCCTGAGAGGTCTTCTGCTTCTTGGGAGGAGGACCCGAAAACGGAGGAGGAGAAGAAGTAGCAGGCCCAGAGGTCGGGGGATCCTGACTTATAGCTCGGAACTGGGGAGTCGGAATAGTCTTTGACCGAGTCTGAACACCCACAGTAGTCTTCTGTGGAGAAGATCGGGCAGAAGCCTCCCCAGCCTCGATATTCCGAGCAGCCACAGACTTCTTCGTCCGACGAAGGAACTTCATGGAATCCGCCTGAGAAGACATCTCTGCAAGAAATAAAAGAAAGGGATTACCACAACAGAAATTCCACCAAAAACAAACAAAACCAAAGTACTAAAAAAAAATGAATCTCGGAAGAGGTCGGGAACTACCTAACTCGGAACGGAGAAGGCTTGGATCCCCCAACATTTTCTTCGTGTCCAAGTGAGGTGCCCGACCCCATAGACTGCTCACCACACCCACAAAAGCCTGCTCCACCTCATCTAGACTCTCAAAGGTATACTTAACAGACACTACATTCTCCTGCCAACAAAGAGGAAAAGAAGGCTCCCCACTCTCATCCAGAAAGAAAGGTCGGACGTCTCCAGTAGCCCGGACCTTGAAATAAAAGTTCTTAAAATCGTGAAAGGACTCATCATACAGGGTACAAAACTTTCTTCCCTGGTTAGCCCTAAAGGAGACCCAAGATACCTTCCCTCCACCCGACCCCGGCTTCGTCAACACAAACAAGTAGGAAAAAAGAGAAATAGAGGGAGCAACGCCCAAAAACTGACACAAAAGTTGAAACAGCTTTAAAAATGCCCAAGAATTTGGATGGAGCTGCGTAGGGGCAAGGTTACAAGACCATAACACCTCGGACTCCAGGTCGGTAAAAGGAAGTCGGACACTCAGCTTAGAGAAAAAAACAATCATAAGCGTAAAAGAAGAGCTTCTCGGAACTATCTAAAGGCGGGAAGCAAACTCTCTCCTCGGAATCAGGGGCCACTAGTTCATAATCTCTCTCAGACTCTCTATCTTCACATATGCTACATTGCCTACGAAACCTAGCTAAATACTCAGAATCTACCACAGAAGGGACTCTTAGAGGAACAGGATCTACCCAACCAAGACCACTCGGAATCTTGGTCGACATCGCTTGAAGAACCTTTCGAGACATAAAAATCTTGCCTACAAAGAAGAATACAACAGCAAAGCAAAAATCACATAAAAGCAGACAGCGAAAACCCATTCAGCAAAACAAGAAAACAAAGATCTTTTAGAAGAAAATACAGCAACCCGGAGCAAGATACCAGAAAACAAAAAAGAGTCCCCCCCATGTACAAACAAACAAAGCAATGGCGGCGCCTCTTTTCGGGGCAACCCAGGCATAGAGAAAAAGAAACAGAAGCATATGTGCACAAGAAAAGAGATGGGAACAAACCTGGAAGAAAGAAACGAGGACGACGAGCTCCGAAGCAAGGAGAACGGAACGACGGCGCAGAGAAAACCCCGGAAAGACACGAGGAAGGATTCGGGGAAGAGGAACGAAGAAAAAGAAGATGGCGAAAACTCAGAGAAAAAACAGGAAAGGGAACAGAATAAACAAAGAAAAAGGAAGGGAGCAAATAAATAATGCCTTCACAGAGCCCGAACGGAAATCGAGGAGAAACGGTAAAATGCAATAAATGCTGAAACGGCCACTTTTGAAATTTTGAAAAAACTACTATGCCCGAGCTCGACCTCTCGAAAAGGACGAACTCGGGCAGGGGCACTGTTCATACCCTGACCGAGCTCCTCCAACTCGGCAAAATCCATGAAAGGTCCGACCTCATCCCAAGGCCCACGCCTGAGGTCGGACCTCGGACAATAACGCTAAGAAGGCCCATCAAAAGGAACGCAGCCCAAAACCTAAAGGCCGAAAAGGCCTAGAAAAGGCGGTTCCACAAAGATAGAGATAAAACTCCCCAAAAAGATAAGATAAGATAAGAATATCTTATCCAGGAGAATCACGGCCAACTATTATAAATACACTGGAGCACCCAGGTATAACTCACACTCTAATTCTACTCAATATCTGCTTGGACCCATGCTAACTTAAGCATCGGAGTGTCATTGCAGGTACAACCACCAACCGCTCTGCATATCAAGCTCGGGTCCTCAATCCCCCCACCTCGGGCTTCTCCAAAACGATCGAGCTACACGTTTCAGGTAACCCTCGGAACAGAGAGGTTCCTATAGGAGTCTTGAATGCTGTTCTGTATGCCCACAGAGCATCATCCAAGCTCTTTGCCCAATCCTTTCTTCGGGCTATCACAGTCCGTTCCAGGATTCTTTTTCGCTCTCTGTTAGAGACCTCAGCCTGCCCATTTGTCTGTGGATGATACGGAGTTGCCACTTTGTGGCTAATTCCATATCTAACCATAGCAGAGTATAGCTGTCTATTGCAGAAATGGGTGCCCCCGTCACTGATTAGTACTCTGGGAACACCAAACCTGCTGAAGATGTATTTCTGGAGGAATTTTAGCACGGTATTGGTATCATTAGTGGGTGTAGCAATTGCTTCTACCCACTTAGATACATAGTCCACTGCCACCAGAATATAAGTGTTTGAGTATGATGGTGGGAATGGCCCCATGAAGTCAATGCCCCATACATCAAACAATTCTATCTCTAGTATCCCTTGTTGAGGCATGGCATATCCGTGAGGCAAGTTACCAGCTCTTTGGCAACTGTCACAGTTACGCACAAACTCTCGGGAATCTTTATAGAGAGTAGGCCAGTAGAAGCCACATTGGAGGACTTTAGTGGCTGTTCGCTCACTTCCAAAATGTCCTCCATATTGTGATCCATGGCAATGCCATAGGATCCTTTGTGCTTCTTCTCTGGGTACACATCTGCGGATTACTCCGTCAGCACATCTCTTAAAGAGATATGGTTCATCCCAGAGGTAGTACTTGGCATCTGAAATTAATTTCTTTCTTTGCACGCTGTTGTACTCCTTGGGTATGAACCTCACAGCTTAATAATTTGCAATATCTGCAAACCATGGAGCTTCCTGAATGGCAAAGAGTTGCTCATCTGGGAAAGTCTCAGAGATCTCATTAGAAGGGAGGGACACCCCAGCTACTGGTTCTATCCGGGACAGATGATCAGCTACTTGGTTCTCTGTCCCTTTTCTGTCTCTTATTTCTATATCAAACTCTTGCAGAAGCAACACCCATCTGATAAGCCTGGGTTTTGAATCCTGCTTTGTGAGTAAGTATTTAAGAGCAGCATGGTCAGTGTACACATCTACTTTGGATCCCACTAGATAGGATCTAAACTTGTCAATGGCATAGACCACTGCAAGTAACTCTTTTTCTGTGGTTGTGTAATTCTTCTGTGCGTCATTTAGAACACGGCTGGCATAATAAATGACGTGTAGAAGCTTGTTATGCCTCTGTCCCAACACTGCACCAATGGCATGGTCACTGGCATCACACATTAATTCAAATGGCAATGCCCAATCTGGTGCAGAGATAATTGGTGCTGTGACCAGCTTAGCTTTCAGGGTCTCAAACGCCTGCAGACACTGTGTGTCAAACACAAATGGTGTGTCAGCAGCTAGCAGGTTACTCAAAGGTTTTGCAATTTTTGAAAAATCCTTTATATACCTTCTGTAGAATCCTGCATGCCCCAGAAAGCTTCTGATTGCCTTAACATTGGCAGGTGGTGGTAATTTTTCAATTACCTCTACCTTTGCCTTATCCACCTCTATTCCCCTGCTTGAAATTTTGTGCCCAAGGACAATTCCTTCAGTCACCCTAAAGTGACATTTTTCCCAGTTTAAAACCAGATTAGTCTCTTGGCACCTTTTCAGGACAAGTGCTAGGTGGTTAAGACAGGAGCTGAATGAGTCTCCATACACTGAGAAGACATCCATGAAGACTTCCAGGAATTTCTCCACCATATCAGAGAAGATGGACAACATGCATCTCTGAAATGTTGCAGGAGCATTACACAGACCAAAAGGCATCCTTCTGTAGGCAAACACGCCAGAAGGACAAGTAAATGCTGTTTTCTCTTGGTCTTGAGGATCTACTGCAATTTGGTTGTAACCTGAATAGCCATCCAAAAAGCAGTAATAATCATGACCAGCTAGTCTTTCTAGCATTTGGTCTATGAATGGTAAAGGAAAATGATCCTTTCTGGTGGCTGTATTGAGCCTTCTGTAGTCAATACACATGCGCCACCCTGTGACTGTCCTTGTAGGAACCAGTTCATTTTTTTCATTATGAACCACTGTCATGCCTCCCTTTTTGGGAACAACTTGGACAGGGCTCACCCAGGGGCTATCAGAAATAGGATAAATAATCCCAGCCTCTAGTAATTTAGTGACCTCTTTCTGCACCACCTCCTTCATGGCTGGATTTAGCCTCCTTTGTGGTTGAACCACTGGTTTGGCATTATCCTCCAACAGGATCTTGTGCATGCATCTAGCTGGGCTAATGCCCTTAAGATCACTTATGGACCACCCAAGAGCTATCTTGTGTGTCCTTAGCACTTGAATCAGTGCTTCCTCTTCCTGTGGATTTAAAGCAGATCTTATAATCACTGGAAAGGTGTCACCCTCTCCCAGAAATGCATACTTCAGGGATGGTGGTAGTGGTTTGAGTTCAGGTTTGGGAGGCTTATCCTCCTCCTGAGGAATTTTCGAAAATTCCTTTGTTTCCACTGATTCTTCTTGATCAGGTTGAGCATCTTTGAAGATGTCCTCAAGCTCTGATTCTAGGCTTTCAGTCATATTGATCTCTTCTACCAGAGAGTCAACAATGTCAGCGCCCATGCAGTCATTTGGTGTGTCTGGATGCTGCATAGCTTTTACAGCATTCAACTTGAACTCATCCTCATTGACTCTCAGGGTTACTTCCCCTCTCTGTACATCAATGAGAGTTCGTCCAGTTGCTAGGAAAGGTCTTCCTAGAATGAGAGTTGCACTCTTGTGCTCCTCCATTTCCAGCACCACAAAGTCAGTTGGAAAGGCGAATGGCCCAACCTTGACAATCATATCCTCTATTATGCCTGATGGATATTTAATGGAGCCATCAGCAAGTTGGAGGCATATCCGGGTTGGTTTGACTTCTCCAGTCAACCCCAGCTTTCTGGTAGTGGATGCAGGTATTAGATTGATGCTTGCTCCAAGATCACATAGGGCTGTCTTGGTGCAAGCACCTTCTAATGTGCATGGTATCATAAAGATTCCTGGATCTTGAAGCTTTTCTGGTAAGCTTTTCAGAATGACTGCACTGCATTCTTCAGTGAGAAACACTTTTTCAGTTTCTCTCCAATCCTTCTTATGACTTAAGATTTCTTTCATGAACTTAGCATAAGAAGGTATTTGCTCAAGTGCCTCTGCAAACGGAATCTTTATTTCAAGAGTTCTTAGATAGTCTGCAAAGCGGGCAAATTGCTTATCCTGCTCCGCTTGGCGGAGTTTCTGAGGATAAGGCATCTTAGCTTTATATTCTTCAACCTTAGATGCTGCAGGTTTATTCCTTACAGAAGTGGTTGAAGAAGCCTTGTTAGAGGGATTACTGTCAGCACTCTCAGGTGTCTGATCATCCCTTGGCGTATGAACGCCAGGATTGGGTGGAAAATGGGCGTTTAACGCCAACTTTTCCCCCTTTTCTGGCGTTTGAACGCCAGAACTGGGCAAGGAATGGGCATTTAATGCCAGCTTCCCTTCCCTTTCTGGCGTTTGAACGCCAATAACATTCCTCTCTGGGCTCTTACTGTCCTCATAGGGAATTTGAACAGTGGTTTGGTTATCCTCTGTCAATTGTTCCTTGTTTGGCTTTTTGCTCTTTTGAGAAGTGTTATTCAGTGTCTTCCCACTCCTCAGTTGAACTGCATGACATTCCTCTGTTATCTGTTTGGATATTTGCTGTTTTGCTTGATTCAACTGCAGTTCTATGCTCTTGTTAGCAACTTTAGTTTCTTGGAGCATCTCTTTAAAGTCTGCTAACTGTTCTGTCATTAGGAGCAATTGTTGATTAAGCTCAATTATCTGTTTTTGAGGATTAGGGTCAGTAACTACTGCCATGACTTCCTCTTTTGGAGTGAACCCATTGCTCGAGTACAAATATTGGTTTCTAGCAACAGTGTCTATAAGCTCTTGAGCTTCTTCAATTGTCTTCCTCATGTGTATAGATCCACCAGCTGAGTGGTCTAAAGACATCTGAGCTTTTTCTGTAAGCCCATAGTAGAAGATGTCTAACTGTACCCACTCTGAAAACATTTCAGAGGGGCATTTTCTTAGCAAACCTCTATACCTCTCCCAGGCATTATAAAGGGATTCATTATCCTCTTGTTTAAAGCCTTGGATGTCTAGCCTTAGCTGTGTCATCCTTTTTGGAGGGTAAAAGTGATTCAGGAATTTGTCTGATAACTGTTTCCATGTCTTTATGCTTGCTGTAGGTTGGTTATTCAACCACCTTTTAGCTTGATCTTTTACAGCAAATGGAAACAGTAGTAATCTGTAGACATCCTGATCCACCTCTTTATCATGTACTGTGTCAGCAATTTGTAAAAACTGTGCCAGAAACTCAATAGGTTCTTCCTGTGGAAGACCGAAATACTGGCAATTTTGCTGCACTATGATAATGAGTTGAGGATTTAGCTCAAAGCTGCTTGCTTTGATGGGAGGTGTACATATGCTACTCCTATATGCAGCTGTAATGGGGTTAGCATATGACCCCAGAGTCCTTTTGGACTGATCGATCCCACTTAGATCCATAATGGATTGCAATTAGATATATATATATATATATATATATTTTTGAATTAAACGAAAAAAATAAAATAAAATAAAAGGAAATTAAGATAAAAATTCGAAAATCAAAAAGAAAATAAGATCAAAGCAAATTGAGAACTGAATCAATTAGTTAATTAAAAAGATTTTGAAAAGAGCAATTAAAAAGATATGATTGAAAAATTTTTATGAAAAAGATTTGATTTTTGAAAAGAGGAAAGAGAAAAACAACAAAATGACACCAAACTTAAAATTTTTAGAAAATCAAACACTAATTTTCGAAAATTTTTAAGGAAAAACACAAAGAGGACACCAAACTTAGAATTTTTAAAGATCAAAAAGAGACTAAAAACATGCAAATTCGAAAATTAAAAGAAAAACAAAAGCATGCAATTGACACCAAACTTAAAATATGAAACTAGACTCAACTAAAAGACTCTAAACCAACAAAAAAAAAATAATCCTGATCTAAGCAACAAGATAAGCCGTCAGTTGTCCAAACTCAACAATCCCCGGCAACGGCGCCAAAAACTTGGTGCACGAAATTGCAATCACACT
This sequence comes from Arachis hypogaea, assembly GCF_003086295.3. Classification (NCBI taxonomy): domain Eukaryota; kingdom Viridiplantae; phylum Streptophyta; class Magnoliopsida; order Fabales; family Fabaceae; genus Arachis; species Arachis hypogaea. Next base: position 40,319,712 of record NC_092045.1, on the reverse strand, counting down.
TTTGCAACTCCGCACAACTAACCAGCAAGTGCACTGGGTCGTCCAAGTAATACCTTGCATGAGCAAGGGTCGATCCCACGGAGATTGTCGGCTTGAAGCAAGCTATGGTTATCTTGTAAATCTTAGTCAGGATATCAGAAATTATCAGGATTGATTGTGAAAAGCAAAAGAACATGAAATGGTTACTTGTTTTGCAGTAATGGAGAATAGGTTGAGGTTTTGGAGATGCTCTGTCTTCTGAATCTCTGCTTTCTTACTGTCTTCTTCATCAAACACGCAAGGCTCCTTCCATGGCAAGCTGTATGTAGGGTTTCACCATTGTCAATGGCTACCTCCCATCCTCTCAGTGAAAATGTTCCTATGCTCTGTCACAGCATGGCTAATCATCTATCGGTTCTCGATCAGGCCGGAATAGAATCCAGTGATTCTTTTGCGTCTGTCACTAACGCCCCGCCTTCAGGAGTTTGAAGCTCGTCACAGTCATTCAATCATTGAATCCTACTCAGAATACCACAGACAAGGTTTAGACCTTCCGGATTCTCTTGAATGCCGCCATCAGTTCTAGCTTATACGACGAAGATTCCGGTTAAAGAATCCAAGAGATAACTACTTAATCTAAGGTAGAACGGAGGTGGTTGTCAGGCACACGTTCATAGTTGAGAATGATGATGATTGTCACGGATCATCACATTCACTCGGGTTAAGAACAAGTATTATCTTAGAATGGAAGCAAGCATGATTGAATGAGAAACAGTAGTAATTGCATTAATCCATCAAGACACAGCAGAGCTCCTCACCCCCAACCATGGGGTTTAGAGACTCATGCTGTGGAAGATACACAAAGAAACGTGTAGAGTGTCATGAGGTACAGATACAATGTCAAAAGATCCTATTAATAGTAAGCTAGTAACCTAAGGTATACAGAAATGAGTAAATGACGTAAAAATCCACTTCTGGGTCCACTTAGTGTGTGCTTGGGCTGAGCATTGAAGCTTCTATGTGTAGAGACATTTTCTGGAGTTAAACGCCAGTTCTCATGCCAGTTTGGGCGTTTAACTCCAAGTTTTATGCCAGTTCCAGCGTTAAACGCTGGAAATTCTGAGGCTGATTTGCCACGCCGGTTTGGGCCATCAAATCTCAGGCAAAGTATGGACTATTATACATTGCTGGAAAGCCTAGGATGTCTACTTTCCAATGCCGTTGAGAGCGCGCCAACAGCATCTGCAGTCCTTTTCAGTCTCTGAATCAGATTTTTGCTCAGAACCCTCAATTTCAGCCAGAAAATACCTGAAATCACAAAAAAAACACACAAACTCATAGTAAAGTCCAGAAAAGTGAATTTTAACTAAAAACTAATAAAAATATACTAAAAACTAACTAGATTATACTAAAAACATACTAAAAATAATGCCAAAAAGCGTATAAATTATCCGCTCATCAAGGATCTAAACTTGTCAATGGCATAGACCAGTGCAAGTAACTCTTTTCCTGTGGTTGTGTAATTCTTCTGTGCGTCATTTAGAACAAGGCTGGCATAATAAATGACGTGCAGAAGCTTGTTATGCCTCTGTCCCAACACTGCACCAATGGCATGGTCACACATTAATTCGAATGGTAATGTCTAGTCTGGTGCAGAGATGACTGGTGCTGTGACCAACTTAGCTTTCAGGGTCTCAAATGCCTGCAAACACTGTGTGTCAAACACAAATGGTGTGTTAGCAGCTAGCAGGTTGCTCAGAGGTTTTGCAATTTTTGAAAAATCCTTTATAAACCTTCTGTAGAATCCTGCATGCCCCAGAAAGCTTCTGATTGCCTTAACATTGGCAGGTAGTGGTAATTTTTCAATTACCTCTACCTTTGCTTTATCCACCTCTATTCCCTTGCTTGAAATTTTGTGCCCAAGGACAATTCCTTCAGTCACCATAAAGTGACATTTCTCCCAGTTTAATACCAGGTTAGTCTATTGGCACCTTTTCAGGACAAGTGCTAGATGGTTAAGACAGGAGCTGAATGAGTCTCCATATACTGAGAAGTCATCCATGAAGACTTCCAGGAATTTCTCCACCATATCAGAGAATATGGATAGCATGCATCTCTAAAAAGTTGCAGGAGCATTACACAGACCAAAATGCATTCTCCTGTAGGCAAACACGCCAGAAGGGCAAGTGAATGTTGTTTTCTCTTGGTCCTGAGGATCTACTGCAATTTGGTTGTAACTTGAATAGCCATCCAAAAAGTAGTAATAATCATGACCAGCTAGTCTTTCTAGCATTTGGTCTATGAATGGTAAAGGAAAATGATCCTTTCTGGTGGCTGTATTGAGCCTTTTGTAGTCAATACACATACGCCACCCTGTGACTATTCTTGTAGGAACCAGTTCATTTTTTTCATTATGAACCACTGTCATGCCTCCCTTCTTGGGGACAACTTGGACAGGGCTCACCCAGGAGCTATCAGAAATAGGATAAATAATCCCAGCCTCTAGTAATTTAGTGACCTCTTTCTGCACCACCTCCTTCATGGATGGATTTAGCCGCCTTTGTGGTTGAACCACTGGTTTGGCATTATCCTCCAATAGGATCTTGTGCATGCATCTTGCTGGGCTAATGCCCTTAAGATCACTTATGGACCACCCAAGAGCTGTCTTGTGTGTCTTTAGCACTTCAATCAGTGCTTCCTCTTCCTGTGGATTTAAAGCAGAGCTTATGATCACTGGAAAAGTGTCACCCTCTCCCAGAAATGCATACTTCAGGGATGGTGGTAGTGGTTTGAGCTTAGGTTTGGGAGGCTTATCCTCTTCCTGAGGAATTTTCAAAAATTCTTTTGTTTCCTCTGGTTCTTCCTGATCAGGCTGAACATCCTTGAAGATGTCCTCTAGCTCTGATTCTAGACTTTTAGTCATATTGATCTCTTCCACCGAAGAGTCAATAATGTCAGCGCTCAAGCAGTCATCTGGTGTGTCTGGATGCTGCATAGCTTTTACAGCATTCAACTTGAACTCATCCTCATTGACTCTCAGGGTTACTTCCCCTTTTTGTACATCAATAAGAGTTCGTCCAGTTGCTAGGAAAGGTCTTCCTAGAATGAGAGTTGCACTCTTGTGCTCCTCCATTTCAAGCACTACAAAGTCAGTTAGAAAGGCGAATGGCCCAACCTTGACAATCATGTCCTCAATTATGCCTGATGAATATTTAATGGAGCCATCAACAAGTTGGAGGCATATCTGGGTTGGTTTGACTTCTTCATTCAACCCAAGCTTTTTGATAATGGATGCAGGTATTAAATTGATACTTGCTCCAAGGTCACACATGGCTGTCTTGGTGCAAGCACCTTCTAATGTGCATGGTATCATAAAGCTTCCTGGATCTTGAAGCTTTTCTGGTAAGCTTTTTAGAATGATTGCATTGCATTCTTCAGTGAGAAACACTTTTTCAGTTTCTCTCCAATCTTTCTTATGACTTAAGATCTCTTTCATGAACTTAGCATAAGAAGGTATTTGCTCAAGTGCCTCTGCAAACAGAATCTTTATTTCAAGAGTCCTTAGATAGTCTACAAAGTGGGCAAATTGCTTATCTTGCTCCGCTTGGCAGAGTTTCTGAGGATAAGGCATCTTGGCTTTATATTCTTCAACCTTAGTTGCTACAGGTTTATTCCTTACAGAGGTGGTTGGAAAAGCCTTTTTAGAGGCGTTACTATCAGCACTCTCAGGTGTCTGATTCCTCATTGGCGTTTGAACGCCAGGATTGGGTGAGGAATGGGCGTTTAACCCCAGCTTTTCCCCCTTTTCTGGCGTTTGGACGCCAGGAGCATTCCTCTCTGGGCTCTTACTGTCCTTAGAGGGATTTTGAGCAGTGGTTTGGTTATCCTCTGTCAACTGTTCCTTTCTTGTCTTTGTGCTACTTTGAGCAGTGTTATTCAATGTCTTCCCACTCCTCAGTTGAACTGCTTGGCATTCTTCTGTTATCTGTTTAGATAACTACTGTTTTGTTTGATTCAATTGTGATTCTATGTTCTTGTTGGCAATTTTTGTTTCTTGGAGCATCTCTTTAAATTCTGCCAACTGTTTTGTCATCAGGAGTAATTGCTGATTAAGCTCAACAATCTGTTCTTGAGGATTAGGATCAGCAGCTACTGCCATAGCTTCTTCTTTTGTAGAGGGCTCACTGCTAGAGTACAAATGTTGATTTCTAGCAACAGTGTCTATGAGTTCTTGAGCCTCTTCAATCGTCTTCCTCATATGTATAGATCCACCAGCTGAGTGGTCTAGAGACATCTGAGCTTTTTCTGTAAGCCCATAGTAGAAGATGTCTAACTATACCCATTCTGAAAACATTTCAGAGGGGTATTTTCTTAGCATACCTCTATACCTCTCCCAGGCATTATAAAGAGATTCATTATCCTCTTGTTTAAAGCCTTGGATGTCCAGCCTTAGCTGTGTCATCCTTTTTGGAGGGTAAAATTGATTCAAGAATTTGTCTGATAACTGTCTCCATGTTTTTATGCTTGCTGTGGGTTGGTTATTCAACCACCTCTTAGCTTGATCTTTTACAGCAAATGGAAATAATAATAATCTGTAGACATCCTGATCTACCTCTTTATCACGTACTGTGTCAGCAATTTGTAAGAATTGTGCCAGAAACTCAGTAGGTTCTTCCTATGGAAGACCGGAATACTGGCAATTTTGCTGCACCATGATAATGAGTTGAGGATTTAGCTCAAAGCTGCTTGCTTTAATGGGAGGTATACAGATGCTACTCCCATATGCAGTTGTAATGGGGTTAGCATATGACCCCAGAGTCCCTCTGGACTGCTCAATTCCACTTAGGTCCATGATGGAGAAAGGGAATATGATATGGATTCACAAGTAAAGTAAAATATTTTTTTTTAAGGTGACCGAAAAAATTAAAACAAAATAAATAGAAAATAAAATAAATTTTCGAAAATTATAAGAAAATAAGATCAAAGCAAATTAAAAACTGAATCAATTAGTCAATTAAAAAGATTTTCGAATTAGTAATTGAAAAGATATGATTGAAAATTATTTTGAAAAAGATTTGATTTTTAAAATGATGAAAGAGAGAAACAACAAAATGACACCAAACTTAAAATTTTTAGAAAATCAAACTCAAATTTTTGAAAACTTGAAGGAAAACACAAAGAAGACACCAAACTTAGAATTTTTAAGGATCAAGAAAGGACCAAGGATATGCAATTTCGAAAAAAAAAAAGATAAAAGAAAACAAAAGCATGTAATTGACACCAAACTTAAAATATGAAACTAAACTCAAATAAAAGACTCTAAACTAACAAAAATAAAACAGTCATAATCTATGCAACAAGATGAACCGTCAGTTGTCCAAACTAGAACAATCCCCGGCAACGGCGCCAAAAACTTGGTGCACGAAATTGCAATCACACTTTTGCAATTCCGCACAACTAACCAGCAAGTGCACTGGGTCGTCCAAGTAATACCTTACGTAAGTAAAGGTCGATCCCACGGAGATTGCCGGCTTGAAGCAAGCTATGGTTATCTTGTAACTCTTTGTCAGGATATCAATAATTATTAGGGTTGATTATGAAAAAGTAAAAGAACATGAAATAAGTACTTGTTTTGCGGTAATGGAGAACAGGTTGAGGTTTTGGAGATGCTCTATCTTCTGAATCTCTGCCTTCCTACTATCTTCTTTTTCAAGCACGCAAGACTCCTTCCATGGCAAGCTGTATGTAGGGTTTCACCGTTGTCAATGGCTACCTCCCATCCTCTTAGTGAAAATGTTCAACGCGCTCTGTCACAGCACGGCTAATCATCTGTCAGTTCTCAATCAGGTTGGAATAGAATCCAGTGATTCTTTTGCGTCTGTCACTAACGCCCAACCTTCAGGATTTTGAAGCTCGTCACAGTCATTCAATCCTTGAATCCTACTCAGAATACCACAGACAAGGTTTAGACCTTCCGGATTCTCTTGAATGCCGCCATCAATTGTAGCTTATACCACAAAGATTCTGATTAAGGATATCTACTCAATCTAAGGTAGAACAGAGGTGGTTGTCAGGCACACATTCGTATGTGAGAATGGTGATGAGTGTCACAGATCATCACATTCATCAGGTTTAGGAACAAGTGATATCTTAGAATAGAAACAAGCGTGATTGAATGAAAAACAGTAGTAATTGCATTAATCCATCAAGACACAGTAGAGCTCCTTACCCCCAACCATGGGGTTTAGAGACTCATGCCGTAGAAGATACAATAAGAAACGTGTAATGTGTCATCCGGTCCAGATACGATGTCAAAAGATCTTATTAATAGTGAACTAGTAACCTAGGGTATACAGAAATCAGTAAATGACGTAAAAATCCACTTTCAGGGTCCACGTGGTGTGTGCTTGGGCTGAGCATTGAAGCTTTCATGTGTAGAGACTTTTTCTGGAGTTAAACGCCAGCTTTTATGCCAGTTTGGGCGTTTAACTCCAATTTTTGTGCCAGTTCCGGCGTTAAACGCCGGGAATTCTGAAGCTGATTTGCAACGCCAGTTTGGGCCATCAAATCTCGAGTAAAGTATGGACTATTATACATTGCTGGAAATCCGAGAATGTCTACTTTCCAATGCAATTGAGAGCGCGCCAATTGGGCTTTTGTAGCTCCAGAAAATCTACTTCGAGTGCAGGGAGGTCAGAATCCAACAGCATCTGCAGTCTTTTTCAGCCTCTAAATCAGATTTTTGCTAAGGTCCCTCAATTTCAGCCAGAAAATACCTGAAATCACAGAAAAACACACAAACTCATAGTAAAGCCCAGAAAAGTAAATTTTAACTAAAAACTAATGAAAATGTAATAAAAACTAACTAAAATATACTAAAAACAATGCCAAAAAGCGTATAAATTATCTGCTCATCAGCAACATTATTTCAAAATTAACATAATCATGAGTTAATGCCCCCAACTTTGAGCCAGATGTTGAGATCGCAACGGAGAATGACTGATGAAAAAATTCGAAGAATGAACGATATGAGAGATGCTGGAATTTCCACAACCCAAATATATATGCATTTTGTAGAGCAATCTGGCGGTTTTGAGAATGTTAGATTTTGAAGAAAAGACATGTACAACCAAATAGAAAAGTAAAGGCAATTGATGGAAAGTGCTGTGACCGAAACATTAAAGTATCTAAAGAAGCGGAAGAAATTAGATCCAAAGTTTTACTGGAGCTACGAGGTGGATAACAATGGTATGTTTCGGAACCTAATCTAGATGGACGAGAAAAGCCTTGTTAGCTTTGAAGAATTTGGTGATGTTATGGCCTTTGATGCAACTTACAAGAAAAATAGGTACAAGTTTCCATTGGTAGTTTTCTCAGGAGTGAACCATCACCTTCAAACAATAGTTTTTGGCAGTGCAATTGTGGCTGATGAAGGAGAAGGAACTTACATATGGTTGTTACAGAGATTCATGGAAGTAATGAATGGTAAACGACCAAATGCTGTGATAACTGACGGTGCTAAGGCTTTGAGGCTTGCAATTGAAAAGGTCTTTCCAGATGCACACCATAGGTTGTACGGATGGAATTTGTTAAGAAATTCCACAGCCAATGTATGCTTGGCAATTATGAGATTGATGAGTTTGAGGAGCGGTGGGCGTTAATGGTTAATATTTTTGGGGTTAAGGACATGGAGTGGGTTAAGACCACTTATGGGATTAAAGATATATGGGCCACAGAACATAAGAGAGGCATGTTCTTTGCTGGGTTGAGAACTACATTAAGGTGTGAGGCACTACATTCGCAAGTTGCTATGTTTGTAAAATCTAGCTATAGCATTAAGGAATTCCTCCATCACTTCCGCCGATGGATGGGTTTGTTGCAGAATAATGAGGCTGAGGCTGACTATTACACCTTATATGGGTTTCCAATAATGTAAACACAGGTGCAAGCATTGAAGCGATCAGGTGCAACTGTTTATACAAGAGAGGTGTTCTACTTGTTTTGATCGTTATTCTTGAAAGCATCAAGTATGATAATAGTTGATTGGCGAGAAACTTCATGTAGTGTGAACTATGATGTACGAAAATATTGTGAGTTAATACAAAAATGGGTTGTATCTTATTGGCTTGGCAGCAGTGAGTTTAGGTGTTCATGTCAATAAATAGAGTCATTTGGCATTCCATGTATTCATATCCTTCGTCTGTTGATATATCCTCAAATGACAGAATTACCTGAGTCACTGCTATTGAAGTGGTGGGCCATGAAAGCAAAAGAGGCACATATAAGGCTGGAGCAGCGGGGATCGTTAGTTGGAGATGGAAGTTATAAGAGTAGGATTGCTGCTATGAATGATGAGCTGGAGGGCTTGCCATTTACCGCTTGCGGAGATTTAGGTGATTTTAAGGATGTTATGGAGTAGGTTAGAAAAAAAAGGCTGAATTATTTGCCAAACATGAAAAGAATAGAGAGGGAAGTTCTAATAGTGCGGGTGAGAAATTCAAAACACGGATGGATGCTACTTCAAAAGAAGCTGGGGACAAAAAGAAAAAGCGAAGGATTTGGTGCAGCAAATGTAACAATATAGGACACAATCGCGGAAATTGTCGCCGTGGGGATGACCATAATCAAATGAAAATGGAGATGGAGGAGGTCTCGAAGATGACGACGATTGGTCTAGTCAAACCGGTAAGAAGGGGATCGATCAAATGGTGAGTATTTAACATATTGCTTCTTATTAATTACATGGTTGTCTAATTTTAATATTTTTGTTCTTATAGGATTTTGATTTACCATCGGTAATCAAAAAGGCAAGTATCATTAGCTGCTATTGTCTAGCCTTGGATGAAAGATGGATATGAATTTCATTTTTTTTAGTTTAAGTGTAGAAAATTTTTTGGACAATAATAAAAGTTTTTTTTATCTATTTTTAGTTTACTCTTTTGATTTATGTTTTATTTATTTGCATTTACGGACTTAAGATGACTTCTACAGAAAGGTATAGTAGCATAACCATACTATATTAACTGAATCTGGTTCTACATATCATATGTTAAGTGAATCTAATTTTATGGTTAACTCTCCAAATATTAGATGTGAAAATTATATTTGTTATTACTCTTACGATACATTTGTATTTAATGGTTACTAATGCAAGACATCATGAAAAGATATATTGATTTATACAATTAAAAATTATTTTTGCTTTTTCACCTTGTAAAAAATATTTTAAAATTAGGTATTATTACTTGAATGAAATATGATGCAGCTACAGTGGATACAAATATTAAAAATATCACTAATCACTCTTTGATCTAATCATCTAGGAAATACATTACAAGAATAATACATTTTAAATTAAAACTAAGCTCGTATTTTTATACTCCATCTACCTAATTATTAATTTATAGTGTTTCTAAAAAATTATATGCTTCATACTATTTTGAATATTTATAATTCTTATATTCACTTTATTTGTTATTAAAAAATAATTTAAAATAATTTGTAAAACTTTTTTAGAAATTCTTAATTTTTTAAATGTTCATGGATTTAAAAATATTCTTTTTAAAAAACACTTAACAAATTAGTAATTCTTAAATTTTGATTCTTAATTCTTGTTTGTATTTATTTAGAAAAGTTCAATGTTAATTTTTTTTACCAAATGCGACTTTTGTGTAACTTAACAAAGTAACTGCAGATGTTATAGATTATAGTAGCAGGAGTAAAATAGAAAAAAAGAATTGGATGCCAAACTTTCATTTTCCTTTTAATTTATTAAAGGCGTTAAAAAATTAAAATATTTGTATAGTATAAATTAAATAAAAGTTATCCAATATTCAATCTAACGTAAGATGAATTTTATTGCCAATCATACAATGGGGTTATGTCAACTCAACTATGATGAAACAATAAAAGAAATTAGAGTCTAAATTTATTAGATATTAAATAAAATAAAACGTTAGCTTTTACATATTAAATAAAAAATTAGAGTAAACAAATTAGAGTTTTAAAACTGCTAGACAACATGATTTTTGTAGCATTTTTTATTATAATAATTATTAGAGAATGTGAGTTTTGTATATGTTCAGTGAATAACTGAATGTTGTTAATTATAGTAGTAGGGTTGAAACAGTAAGATAGAATTGAGGACCACATAATTAGTAATTTTTAAATTCTTAACTCCACATAATTGAAATTCAACGAAAAAAATAATATGCTATATGACAGATGTGTAACTAAAAAATCCTAAATATTAAGGAGAACATATAAAAGGTAAATAAAAAGAGTGATTGATCTAACAAATAGACCCCAGAATAAAAAATGTAAATACCAAACAATTAAATCAAATGCATTCTATCCTTTCCTAATAATAAATAATGTGACCATCTAATTGCCAACCAATGCTTTCCACCTAGCTGCAGAATGATGTTTGACCATGTGATTATATTTATTGTGAGTCCCATTCAAAGTTGCATATGCCGCAAGCATTCGAATTTCGGAGTCAGGGGATACAATACAAAAATGTTAAATTAATTATTGTGCCAAAAGATACGAAAATTACACAAGATAGAAATTTGTTAACTTACCCTAGTAGTGAGATTGGGCTGAAATATGTCCTCCATTGTCATCTACTCAGGCAACTAAATTGCGGAGTTATCACTATAAAATACAAGACATGTTAATAATTAAGATCGTTACTATTCATGATCTAGTTAACAAGCATATCACAATAAAATTGGCTTTAAACCTTGTGTTGCAATCAGGGATGCCATGACCATTACAGAGAGGCCAATTGAGAGGCCAATTGTCCACTGAAATGCTTTTTTGTCTAATATATTACTGCTGGAGTATGGACAAGAGAAGATGAAATCTAATAGACTGAACTATGGCTTAAAACAAAATGAATAAGAAAAACATGTTAATGATGAATGAACTTTAAATAACATTTACAGAAAAATTTAAAATTAAATAGAAAGAAGTGTTTAAAATATTATTTTCTATTACACATAATACATTTATAATAGCATCCTATGAATTAGTAAGCAATAATAAGTAATATTTAAAAATATATAATTTACTATGCTATCAACAACTAAAAATACACTAGGAAGATCAATAGTTCACTGTCCATCTCATGACGAATTTTTTGGAGACATCTCACTTCGGGTTTGGATATGAATTAAATTTGTAGACCTTCCCCTCGTCAATGAATATTACCATCAAGAACAAGTGAAAATTGTCATCAATGAGTGGAACATATATCTGTGTGGACATGATTTATGGACAATTAAACTAAAAAAATACTAAAAATTCAAATTGAGAGTGAATGAAAATAAAATACATATTTTAACACAGAAGACTTCGGCAACTAGATGTTTTTGTACTTTTCATACACCTCTTGATGTAGCATATCTAGACTAAGGGCATCAACCTAATTTTTTTTTATTATAAATCATTAGTTTCATTGAGACTATATATTTTTTGAGGGTCCATTACCGAAATTTCTTACCCCAACTTGTGGTGGTAGACACCAAGTTGTTATTTTGTTGGACATATCTTTAAAGACATTATCAATATGTTGTGCCATTGTTGTTTTGAGGGCAGTCAGCACTAAAATCTATGAAAATGAATATGTTAATAACTAAAGCATATTTTTCACAAACCTAATACAAGTTACAGTATTTACTTACATTAGAGTGTACTTCATTGCCAGGGATGAGACACTAAAAATCTGCTCGATTCATTTTAATATTTCTATTTTTGAAAAGAGTCTTCCTATGTAGATGCAATAAAGTTATAGTTGTATAAAAATTTACAAATAAAAAAGACACAGAAATAAATATTCGACAGTAATAATTAACTTATTTATATTTATAAGTTTTATTTTTGTTAAGTAGTTAACTGAATGTTTTTACCCTTTATATAGGTCATGGCTAAATACATAAAGTGATATTTGACATTTGTGTAGTGTCAACTGTATTTCCTTGGTTGGATGGAATTTAGATTTCAAGTCAATTAAGAGTACATGGTGCGCAAAATTAGAACTTGCACTCTAAGAACCGGAATAACCACTTCAATAAAATAATAATTTAATTACCCAGAATAGGTTCAAAAATATAGAAATGATATTTTAAAATATAAAGGTGAAATTTGAATTCAATAGATTTTTCTGTGTGGGATAAAGTATCTTTTGCGAAGGATTTTTGTAAAAATGTGTACCGGTGCTTAAGCCGGCAGTACCGTAATTTTGAGAAAAATAAGATTTTGGAAAATTGAATTTATTGTTTTGAAAGGAGAAAATAATTTAGAATTAAAAACCGGACACTAATCTTAAAGGTTTTGGCCTAAAGTGGGCTAAACGGGCCTAAAACACTAACGGATTGGACCAGGCCCAAGGCCCAACATATATATTCATTTTTAATGAGCTTTCAGCTCATTTTAACCCTAGAAACAATAAAAGGGGCGCAGCTTTGAGAGAGAAGAGAGAAAAGGTTTTGGTTACAATTCACAACCATCATCCGGTGACCATAACTTGATATACAGAGCTCCGATTGACGAGTCATTTGTGGCCACACGAAGCTCTCGTTGAGCCCATCATTTGTAACAATGTTTTGTAGGTAAGAATTTGAAATTCATGCTCCAATTTCCTACCCTAACATTTCTGTAATTTTGGATTTGGTTATTGAGTAGATTTTGTGATTTTGTTTGTTTAGGGGTGATCTAGCATTATTATTGGTTCTGCCCCTGATATCATTGGGTAAGATAAGTCTCTTCAAAGTGTTATGGTTTGATATTTTGGGTAGCCATAGTGTTGATTCTTGGTATGTTATATGTGTATGGCTTGATAATTGGTGGGTTTTGGAAGTGGTGTTGGTGCTTGAGGCTTGTTGATCTTGTTGGAATCAAGATTTTGGTGTTTTACGCATATTGGGAATCATCCAAGGTATGGTTTTGGTTTTCTTCATATAATATGTAATGTTTCTGGATACTTAGGCTAGTAGACCTTAGGATAGGATTGAATTGGTTGTTGAAAATTGTGGATTGTTGATGAATGATGACTTTGATGAATGGGATAATTTTGATGATATTATGATATTATTGTTAATAAATGATGTAACCTATGAGGATTGAACATGTCATAGGATGGATGAGATTTATGAATGGTTGAATTATGCAAATTGGTTAATATTGATATTTGATTTGGAAGTTGTGATTGTGTTGGATTTATGGTGGGAAAAGTTGGAAGAGAATGAGTGTAATAGGTGTTGAAATTGATGGAAATCCTATAAAATCGCGAATTCATGTAGGAGGTAGTGTTTTATGATGTTTGTGTATGTTTTGAATTGTTTTGGTTTTTGAAGTTTTGGAAAATTAGAGAATTGTCACTTTTGGTAAAAAACCAATTTTTGGTGAACTTTCACGGATCATAACTGAAGCCTTAGTTTTTGAAATTGGTTGAAATTTGTCTTAAATAAAGTTCATTCAAACATCTTGAAATTGATATAAATTTTAATGAAAATGGATTTTTGTAGAGGAAGTTATGAACATTTAAAGTTTGGTGTTTAAAATTGATTTCTACAACTTTGTAGAATTCTGCAATTCTGAGATGGCATGCGTACGCGAACCACCCATATGCGAGCGTGCCATTCTGTTTGGCACCTATGCGTATGCAAACTCTTGTATGCGTATGCAAACTCTTGTATGCGTACGCAAGATGGGCAAAATTTTAAGTATGCGTATGCATACATTTGGCATTTGTACGCATACACCCTGTTTTGCTGAAAAAATGATTTTTCTTCATATTTAAGGGTTCTCTAGCTTTCCAAACTTCTATAACTCCTCTTTAAGACTTGTGGTTAATAATTAGGCCTATGACTAGCATAGTTGGGTTTAGTTTGATATTTAACGGACTTAAATATGGGTTTTAGAAGACAATAACTTAGGCTTGGTATGTCAGTTGGGTGGTTTGTCTTGTGAACTAATGGGGGGCCGATTTGATGATGAACTTGAGATGTTGATGATGAACCTGAGATGTTGATGATGAACTAGAGATGTTGGTGATGAACTTGAGATATTAATGTTGGATGATAAGATTGGAATGAGTATAAAAGGAATTGTGCTATGAGATGTGTTGTATTACTGAACTGTAATGATTGGTAAGTCACTGTGCGGCTTAGGCAAGGATTGTGGCAGTCTCTCGCTTGTCAAGGTAGCGGTGCTAGCGTAAGGGCCGAGGCAGTCTCCCGCCTACTTTGAGATGTGAGGACTGTGGCAGTCTCCTGCTCACATAACTTTTCTGCCGCCAGGGTGAACTCGGGCACTATAACCTGAAAGAGTGTGCCGGGCACTATAACTCACAGGACGTAAGATAAAGTGGTAAGTACTAGAAAGAGTGAGCAGGTCACTATAACCTTGGTCGTGGCAGAAAGGCAACATCTCGAGGATGTGTCGGGTTGGCATTTTGAAAAGACAAGTAATGTCACGAGCCAAATAGGATAGATATTCATCATATGCATCTTTTACATGCTTGTCTTCTTTGATTACTTGAGTTATTCCTAATTGAATGATATGCATAAATGCTAATTGACTTATCTTTTATACATGAATATTATTTGTGCTTTACTCGTTTGCATTAAATGTGTTTTACTGGCGTTGAGGAGGATCGAGAGGCGGTGTCGATGGGCTCGCACGAAGGTTAGGTTGGCGAAGGCTGTGGGATACAGCGGTGTGATTAGTATTAGATAGAGATTCTCCTAAGTTTAGATAACCCTGTTTATGATGCTTGGTTTAAATTATGTATTTTTGGTTAAGCTTGAATATCTGTTGATACGAAGTTCTAGGATTGCCTTTACCGTCCCGGAACCTTATATATTAGGCACTGTTACCATACTGAGAACCTCTGGTTCTCATACCATATGTTGTTGTTGCTTTTCAGATGCAGGTCGCAACCCACCTCGGGGAGTAGTTGCGAGATGGTGACAGAGCAGAGGATCTTTTGTTAACTTTTTGGTATTTTTGATTATTTTGCTGTAGTACCTTCTCTCACCTTTCTGTTTTAGACTTTATGACCTTAGAAGTTTGATTTGAGAGATAAGTTGTATAAGCTGTTTTAAACTTCAAAAACTCTGTGGTATTTAGTTTGACTAACCGGCCTAAACTCTACAGACTATGACTAGTCCTCTTTTGTATATCATACTTATATATATATATATATATATATATATATATATATATATATATATATTGTGTACTCTAATTATTACCTTGTGTATCCTGGAGCTATCTACAAGGTTTTATATATGTTATGTATTGTTCTGTCCGTGCCTACACGTTTAGTTATTGTGTGTGAACGCTTCGTGTTTTGAAGTTCTGCTTTATGCGAATTTGAGCTTTACCGCTTCATCGGGCTTCTAGTTATATAAATTCTTGGATATATATTATATATTATAAGCTTTAGAACTGTTGTGGCACTTTGTTATTCTTTACTTTATGGCTGTAGGTAAGGTTTTGGGTAACAGGGTGTTACATTTATGGTATCAGAGCCAGGTTCATTCTTGTGAGCCTGAGGGATGGACCGATTATGCTTCATTGCACACTCTGGGTCATTTTTCTTTTATGCTATTTAGGCTATCTGTTTGATATGCATAGCATGCTTGTTTGTGAGTGCCTTTGGGGATAACTAAAGTACTAAGCTTGAGATATTGAGACTGATCACCTCGATATCGATTGTTTGGTGTGGAAGGAAAACCCGAATGGCAACTCACGCATGAGGGCAAACACGTTAACGAAGAGATAGTGAGGATGATTAACATAGCCAATGCATTACGAGCTCAACATGTTCAGCACTGGTGGCAAGGAAAATGTAGACCGATGCAGCTGAATGCTTTTGCGGTTTTTAATTAAGATTTTCAATTTCTAACTGGTGTGTTCTTGAATCTTGTTGGAAAAAGTATTAAACCTTAAAATGATTTTGAAATTTGGTTTGGAACCCTTCGATTTAAATGATTTGGTTTTAAAACTAGGTCAGAACTCTTTGATTAAATGATGTGATTTAAAAGAAAAGTGAGTTCTATGATTTTGATAATTTATGAATTTGGTTTGAAACTTAACTTAACAAAAGCGATTCAAATTGAAAGGTTCTGATTTCAGGATTTTAATGAATTTAGGAAAATCATACTTTAAAGTGATTGATTTATGAATAAATGATTTTTGACTATTTTGAAAAAGTTTTAACAATGAACTCGGTTAGATTGAACTTGTTTTAAAGGTTTTAGAAAACATTATAAAAGCGGTATTTGATTTAAAGGAAAATTTATGTTTGATGTAGTAGAGTAATTCGAGTTATTAGTGATGAATAATTAGAGTGACGCATCGGAAGGCGAGAGAAAACATCGAGAGGCTTTGATGACTCGTTTGGAATAACAACACTGGTAGTAGTACACTTCGAGGAGGATATATCACGCGATCCAAATTTTGGGGACAAAATTCCTAATTAGGAAGGGAGGATGTAAGAACAGGAATAACTGCTTTAATAAAATAATAAATTAACTGCCTGGAATAGGTTCAAAAATATAGAAATGATATTTTAAAATATAAAGGTGAAATTTGAATTCAATAGATTTTTCTGAGTGGAAAAATATATCTTTTGCGAAGGATTTTTGTAAAAATGTGTATTGGTACTTAACCCGGCAGTACCGGCTCTAGTATATCCGGTACCATGTTTTGAGAAAAATAAGATTTTGAAAAATTGAATTTATTATTTTGAAAGGACAAAAATAATTTAGAATTGAAAACCGGGCACTAATCTTAAAGGTTTTGGTCCAAAGTGGGCCAAACGGGCCTAAAACGCTAACGGGTTAGACCGAGCCCAAAGCCCAACATATATATGCATGTTTAACAAGCTTTCAGCTCATTTTAACCCTAGAAACAAGAAAGGGGGTGCAGCTTTGAGAGAGAAAAGAGCAAAGGTTTTGCTCACTATTCACAACCATCTTCCGGTGACTATAACTTGAATATCTGTTGATACGAAGTTCTAGGATTGCCTTTGGTGTCCCATAACCTTATATCTTATATATTGGGCTCTGCTACCATAATGCGAACCTCTGGTTCTCACTCCATATGTTGTTGCTTTTCAGATGCAGGTCGAAACCCACCTCGGTGAGTCGCGGAATGGTGACAGAGCGAAGGATCTTTTGTTATTTTTTTTGGTATTTTTTATTATTTTGCTATAGTACCTTCTCTCACCTTTCATTTTTAGACTTTATGGCCTTAGAGGCTTGATTTGAGAGAAAAGTTGTATAACCTATTTTAAACTTCAAAAACTCTATGGTATTCAATTTGACTAGCCGACCTAAACTCCACATACTGTGACTAGTCCTCTTTTGTATATCATACTTATATATATATATTTTTTACTTTAATTATTACTTTTTATATCCTAGATCTATCTATAAGGCTTATATATGTTATGTCTTATTCTGTCCGTGCCTACACGTTTAGTTATTGTCTATGAACGCTTCGCGTTTTGAAGTTCCACTTTATGTGACTTTGAGCTTTACTCCTTCATCGGGCTTCTAGTTTTATAAACTCTTGGATATATATTATATATTATAAGATTTAGAAATATTGTGGCACTTTGTTATTCTTTGCTTTACGGCTAGAGGTAAGGCTTAGGGTAACAGGGTGTTACACACAACTTAACTGGCAAGTGCATCGGGTCATCCAAGTAATACCTTAGGTGAGTGAGGGTCGATCCCACGAGGATTGTCGGACTGAGCAATCAATAGTTATCCTGTTGGACTTAGTCAGGCAAATAGTAAAAGAGGGTTGTTGTTGTTGTAACGCATAAAACAAGATAATAAAGAAAGCAATAAGAATTTGGTGTAAAATCAATATAAGACAACAATTATGGTCTCAGAGATATTTATCTTTCCGGATTAAAAATTCTTACTAACTATTTTAATAATGAATGATTCATTATATGGAAAACTTTAAGTGATTAAACCCTAATCCCTTAGTAGTTTAATCTCCTCTGATCCTCATTAAACGCCACTCTCGTGGTCATTCAATTCTAATTGGAAGGTGAAGTTCGAAAAGCTAGTTTATACCATAAAGGCCCTAATCACCCCAATCCCGCTTAATAGATGTTGCTTATCCCCATCAGGTTGTGTGATTAGCCGTCTAGGAGGCGTGTTCTCAAGTTGTAGTTCAAGCGAGATAACTCTCCCGAGAATCACAAGAACTCATGTAGAGAAAGGGTCATACTCTCGTTCCACCCAGAATTGAATCAAACATATATTAAAATAGAAGAATAATAATCTCAATCCATAGAAATAAACAGAGCTCCTAATCTTAACCAGGAGGTTTAGTTTCTCATAACATATAGAGAAAACAGGGTTCTGAAACGTGCGAAAGGAAGAAGATCCTAAACCTAAGTGATCTTTTCCTTTAAATACTAACCTAATAATAAATGCTAAACCTAAAAGATATTATTTGTAAATAAATATTACAAAAAGAAATAAAATAAAACTAAGTAGTGCTAAATCCACTTGGAGGCTCAAAGAGGTGTGAAACGGGCTGCTGCCGGCGTTCAACTTCAGGAATGGGCATTGAACGCCAGTTGAGGGAAGCGTGCTTCTGGTTTGTGCCCCTACTGGCGTTAAACGCCAGGTGGCTGTTCAGCTCGCAGGGAGGATGCTGCTGATGTGTGGAAAACGATCCAACACAAAACTCACCGGCAAGTGTATCGGGTCACATCAAGTAATAAAACTCACGGGAGTGAGGTCGATCCCACAGGGATTGAAGGATTGAGCAATTTTAGTTCAGTGGTTGATTTAGTCAAGTGAATCAAGTATTGGTTGAGTGATTTTGTATCCAACAGTAAGTAAATAGCAGAGAATGTAAAGGGAGAGGGATGAATTGCAGAAATTAAAGAGAATTGAAAATAAAGGTGCTGAATCTTAAAGAACAAAAAATTAAATGACTGAAACTTAAAGTGCAAGAAATGTAAATTGCAGTAACTTAAAGTGCAAGAAATATAAATTGCTTGAATGGAAAAGGGATTTGAGGACTGGGATTTCAGAATAAAAGCAAGGGAAATTAAATTGCAACAATTATCAAAGCAAGGGATGATTTGAATTCTGTTAGATCTCAAACAGAAAGGGAAAATTAAATTGCAGCAGGGGTTCACAGAAGAACCAAAAGGAAAATAGGATCTCAGGACTCCAGAGACTAGATAGCAAAGTCTAGATCTCAATTGCCTTCCCAGATCCAAATTCACAAAGCAATTAACAAGAAATTAAAGAGGGAGCAGTAAAGTAAATTGGATTCAATTCAATTATGCAGTGAGGTAATCAAAGAGATATTAAATGGAGATTGAGACAGAAATTCCTCAATTCTTCACACTCAAGATTCAAACAAGAAAAGTAAAAATGCTCAAGCAATTTCGAGGAAGAAGAGAGATCAATTCTCCTTCCCAATTCTCTCAAATCTCAGTTCAAAGCTCTCAGAGAAAATGAAGTTTCAAAATGTAAAAATTCAAAAATCAAAAGGTAGGTAAAAAAAAGGTCCTAATTACATCAAACTATCTCCTATTTATACACTTTCTATTCTTGGATTTTGGAATTTGGATGGGCTTTTGATTTGGTGAAAAAATGAATTAAATTGGATTTTTAATCCAATTTTCAGCCCATGAGAAATTAGCTTCCAGGAGGCTGCCCTGCCCTTGTGGAGGGCAGAGCAGGAAATGGTGCATGCGGCTTCATTGCGTGCGTGCTTGGTGTGTGTGATGCGTCAGGATGCTGCCCTGCCTTTGTGAAGGGCAGGGCAGAGTTGCCATGGTGCGCCAAGTGCTGCCCGTGCGTGCTGCTGCTGGCCGAGACTCCCTTGGTGGGCGTCAATTTTGTGCGCTGGCCATGCACCACAAAATGCTGCCTTGCCCTTGTGGAGGGCAGGGCAATGTTGCCAATGGTGAAGTCCCACGTTCGAAACTCGGTGGAGGCACATACTGCTCCTTTTCCTTGGTTTTCTTGGCACCAAAGTAATGCCTAGTTCCTTGCTTCCTCATGGTGCCGTGTTCGATCCTGGGAGATTGAAAGCAAGCCAATTTTTGCTTGTTTTCCTTGTGCTTGAGCGCTACTCCTTTCCTCCTTGTTCTTGGGTTCGAAACCCATAGGAAGCACTAGGGAGCAATTTCCTTTTGAATTATTCTTGGATGAAGCCCGATATTGCTCTTGAGGAGGGCAGGGCAGAGTTTTTGCTTCCTTTGGTCCTTGGCATCAAATTGTGCTCCGCCCTTGTTGTGGGCAGGGTAGTGATGCTTTTCAAGGCTTGGTTCATTATACTGCTCTCCTGAAGGGCAGTGTGCTCTTGTAGAGGGCAGTGTTTGCTTCCTCCTTCTATGTTGCACCACACTTCTCATCTCTTGGCCACACTTCATAAGCCACGTTTTTCTTCTTTTCTTCCTTTTTTCATCTACAAGAAACCAAAACAACCAATCAAAGCATCTCTAAACTCATAAGGTTTATAATTCATTAAAAATCAATTAATTTTAGCTCAAACCTCATGATTTAGCATCAATTTAATGGTGGTTGTTTGATTTAAAGAAGTTATGCATTTTCATTCCAAATCACTTACTTAGGATGCAAGAAAGTGCATAAAGACTAATGAAACAAGTGAAATTAGCTTGAAAAATGGGTATATGATGAGCTGTCATCACAACACCAAACTTAATTCTTGCTTGTCCCCAAGTAAGCATCAAACTAAGAAAAAATGAAATGAACAAGAAGAGAAAACATATCCTTATTAGGCATATAGCAGAATTTGATTCATGGAGTTTTTATGCAGACAATGATAACTCAGTTATTGTTGCTGTTACATAATATACATTTTTCCTCAAAGGCTCACTAAACTTGCTGTTATAAGGTTTACTCTTTACTTGCTCCCTTGCTAACGTTTCTTTTCTCATTTTGCTTAACAAGCTTATTATTCTTTGAAGGCTTGGTGTCAAATGTTGCAGTAGTAGCCTTTGGCTTTATTTTTACTCAACATCTTTCCACCACAGACACATGGCTCACTATTTCCTCCTAGGATCATTGATGCCCAGCATCTCTTTGGATAACTAAATGTTTTGTATCTAGGTTGCTCTTTATTGTGGACTTTCAATTGGCCATCCCAAATCAGTTGATCTAAGTGACCGGGTTTTGAAATACCCGTCAGAATTTACTTGTCCAAGCATATCCTAGTACAAGAACACCACAGGCATGTGTCCTAGGGTCCAAGCTATTGGTGTCCAACCTTTATTCTTTGTTTTTTTCTTGCCACATTGGCTTTTTCTTCTTCCTTTTCTTTCTGTTTTATTTTTGTTGTCAAGGGATTTTTCTTTATTGATAGGAACCTTTATAACAGCAAGCTAGCTCACACTTCAATGAAAATGACATTATGCAGCAATTATTTTATGAGTTATGCATTTAATCAAACACATACACCACCATTAACTTCCATTCTAACTTATGCAACATTGGATATTTACTTTCTAATTCAAACAATTCTCTTTTATTCAAGCATATGGGAAACAAAACAAAATTCAGCTAGGTGATTGATGAGCGGATAATTTATACGCTTTTTGGCATTGTTTTTAGTATGTTTTTGGTATGATCTAGTTAGTTTTTAGTATATTTTTATTAGTTTTTAGTTAAAATTCACTTTTCTGGACTTTACTATGAGTTTGTGTGTTTTTCTGTGATTTCAGGTATTTTCTGGCTGAAATTGAGGGTCCTGAGCAAAAATCTGATTCAGAGACTGAAAAGGACTGCAGATGCTGTTGGATTCTGACCTCCTTGCACTCGAAGTGGATTTTCTGGAGCTACAAGAACCCAATTGGCGTGCTCTCAACGGCGTTGGAAAGTGGACATCCTGGGCTTTCCAGAAATGTATAATAGTCCATACTTTGCCCGAGATTTGATGGCCCAAACCGGCGTGGCAAATCAGCCTCAGAAATTCCAGCGTTTAACGCTGGAACGGGCATAAAACTTGGAGTTAAACGCCCAAACTGGCATAAAAGCTGGCGTTTAACTCCAGAAAAGGTCTCTACACGAAAATGCTTCATTGCTCAGCCCAAGCACACACTAAGTGGACCCAGAAGTGGATTTTTACGTCATTTACTCATTTCTGTATACCCTAGCCTACTAGTTCACTATTAATAGGATCTTTTGACATTTTATCTGTACCTCATGACACTTTACACGTTTCTTTGTGTACTTTCCACGGCATGAGTCTCTAAACCCCATGGTTGGGGGTGAGGAGCTCTGCTGTGTCTTGATGGATTAATGCAATTACTACTATTTCTTATTCAATCATGCTTGCTTCCATTCTAAGATATTACTTGTTCTTAAACCGGATGAATGTGATGATCCGTGACAATCATCATCATTCTCAACTATGAACGTGTGCCTGACAACCACCTCCGTTCTACTTTAGATTGAGTAGATATCTCTTGGATTCTTTAATCGGAATCTTCGTGGTATAAGCTAGAACTGATGGCGGCATTCAAGAGAATCCGGAAGGTCTAAACCTTGTCTGTGGTATTCTGAGTAGGATTCAATGATTGAATGACTGTGACGAGCTTCAAACTCCTGAAGGCGGGGCGTTAGTGACAGATGTAAAAGAATCACTGGATTCTATTCCGGCCTGATTGAGAACCGACAGATGGATAGCCGTGCCGTGACAGGGTGCGTTGAACATTTCCACTGAGAGGATGGGAGGTAGCCACTGACAACGGTGAAACCCTTGCATACAGCTTGCCATGGAAGGAGCCTTGCGTGCTTGAAGAAGAAGATAGTAGGAAAGCAGAGATTTAGAAGATGGAGCATCTCCAAAACCCTAACCTATTCTCTATCACTGCAAAACAAGTACTTGTTTCATGTTCTTTTACTTTTCACAATCAATCCTGATAATTTCTGATATCCTGACTAAAATTTACAAGATAACCATAGCTTGCTTCAAGCCGACAGTCTCCGTGGGATCGACCCTTACTCACGTAAGGTATTACTTGGACGACCCAGTGCACTTGCTGGTTAGTTGTGCGGAATTGCAAAAGTGTGATTGCAACTTCGTGCACCAAGTTTTTGGCGCCGTTGCCGGGGATTGTTCGAGTTTGGACAACTGACGGCTTATCTTGTTGCTTAGATTAGGACTGTTTTATTTTTGTTGGTTTAGAGTCTTTTAGTTGAGTCTAGTTTCATATTTTAAGTTTGGTGTCAATTGCATGCTTTTGTTTTCTTTTAGGTTTTCGAAGTTGCATGTCCTTAGTCTCTTTTTGATCTTTAAAAATTCTAAGTTTGGTGTCCTCTTGTGTTTTTCCCTTAAAAATTTTCGAAAATTAGTGTTTGATTTTCTAAAAATTTTAAGTTTGGTGTCATTTTGTTGTTTTTCTCTTTCCTCATTTCAAAAATCAAATATTTTTCATAAAAATTTTTCAATCATATCTTTTAATTGCTATTTTTAAAATCTTTTTAATTGACTAATTGATTCAGTTCTCAATTTGCTTTGATCTTATTTTCTTTTTAATTTTCGAATTTTTATTTTATTTTTTTATTATATTTTATTTTTTTCGTTTAATTCCAAAAAAAAAAAACAAAACAAAATTTATCTATTTGCAATCCATATCATTTCCCTTTATCCATTATGGACATAAGTGGGATTGATCAGTCCAAAAGGACTCTGGGGTCATATGCTAACCCCATTACAGTTGCATATGGGAGTAGCATCTGTACACCTCCCATCAAAGCAAGCAGCTTTGAGTTAAATCCTCAACTCATTATCATAGTGCAGCAAAATTGTCAGTATTCCGGTCTTCCACAGGAAGAGCCTACTGAGTTTCTGGCACAGTTCCTACAAATTGCTGACACAGTACATGATAAAGAGGTGGATCAGGATGTCTACAGACTATTACTGTTTCCATTTGCTGTAAAAGATCAAGCTAAAAGGTGGTTGAATAACCAACCTACAGCAAGCATAAAGACATGGAAACAGTTATCAAACAAATTCCTGAATCACTTTTACCCTCCAAAGAGGATGACACAGCTAAGGCTGGACATCCAAGGCTTTAAACAAGAGGATAATGAATCCCTTTATGATGCCTGGGAGAGGTATAGAGGTATGCTAAGAAAATGCCCCTCTGAAATGTTTTCAGAGTGGGTACAGTTAGACATCTTCTACTATGGGCTTACAGAAAAAGCTCAGATGTCTTTAGACCACTCAGCTGGTGGATCTATCCACATGAGGAAGACAATTGAAGAAGCTCAAGAGCTTATAGACACTGTTGCTAGAAACCAATATTTGTACTCTAGCAATGAGTTCTCTCCAAAAGAGGAAGCCATGACAGTAGTCACTGATCCTAATCCTCAAGAACTGATGATTGAGCTTAATCAACAATTGCTCCTGATGACAGAACAGTTAGCAGAATTTAGAGAAATTCTCCATGAAACTAAAGTTGCTAACAAGAACATAGAACTGCAGTTGAATCAAGCAAAACAGCAAATATCTAAACAGATAACAGAGGAGTGTCAAGCAGTTCAACTGAGGAGTAGGAAGACACTGAATAACACTGCTCAAAGTAGCAAAAAGCCAAACAAGGAACAATTGACAGGGGATAACCAAACCACTGTTCAAAATCCCTTTGAGGACAGTAAGAGCCAGAGAGGAATGTTATTGGCGTTCAAACGCCAGAAAGGGAGGGAAAGCTGGCGTTAAACGCCCATTCCCTGCCCAGTTCTGGCGTTCAAACGCCAGAAAAGGGGGAAAAGTTGGCGTTAAACGCCCATTTTCCACCCAATCCTGGCGTTCAGACGCCAAGGGAGGATCAGACACCTGAGAGTGCTGACAGTAACCCCTCTAACAAGGCTTCTTCAACCACTTCTGTAAGGAATAAACCTGCAGCATCTAAGGTTGAAGAATATAAAGCCAAGATCCCTTATTCTCAAAAACTCCGCCAAGCGGAACAGGATAAGCAATTTGCCCGCTTTGCAGACTATCTAAGGACTCTTGAGATAAAGATTTCGTTTGCAGAGGCACTTGAGCAAATACCTTCTTATGCTAAATTCATGAAAGAAATCGTAAGTCATAAGAAGGATTGGAGAGAAACTGAAAAAGTGTTTCTCACTGAAGAATGCAGTGCAGTCATTCTGAAAAGCTTACCAGAAAAGCTTCAAGATCCAGGAAGCTTTATGATACCATGCACATTAGAAGGTGCTTGCACCAAGACAGCCCTATGTGATCTTGGGGCAAGCATCAATCTAATACCTGCATCCACTATCAGAAAGCTTGGGTTGACTGGAGAAGTCAAACCAACCCGGATATGCCTCCAACTTGCTGATGGCTCCATTAAATATCCATCAGGCATAATAGAGGATATGATTGTCAAGGTTGGGCCATTTGCCTTTCCAACTGACTTTGTGGTGCTGGAAATGGAGGAGCACAAGAGTGCAACTCTCATTCTAGGAAGACCTTTCCTAGCAACTGGACGAACTCTCATTGATGTACATAGAGGGGAAGTAACCCTGAGAGTCAATGAGGATGAGTTCAAGTTGAATGCTGTAAAAGCTATGCAGCATCCAGACACACCAAATGACTGCATGGGCGCTGACATTATTGACTCTCTGGTAGAAGAGATCAATATGACTGAAAGCCTAGAATCAGAGCTTGAGGACATCTTCAAAGATGCTCAACCTGATCAAGAAGAATCAGTGGAAACAAAGGAATTTTCGAAAATTCCTCAGGAGGAGGATAAGCCTCCCAAACCTGAACTCAAACCACTACCACCATCCCTGAAGTATGCATTTCTGGGAGAGGGTGACACGTTACCAGTGATTATAAGCTTTGCTTTAAATCCACAGGAAGAGGAAGCACTGATTCAAGTGCTAAGGACACACAAGACAGCTCTTGGGTGGTCCATAAGTGATCTTAAGGGCATTAGCCCAGCTAGATGCATGCACAAGATCCTGTTGGAGGATAATGCCAAACCAGTGGTTCAACCACAAAGGAGGCTAAATCCAGCCATGAAGGAGGTGGTGCAGAAAGAGGTCACTAAATTACTAGAGGCTGGGATTATTTATCCTATTTCTGATAGCCCCTGGGTGAGCCCTGTCCAAGTTGTCCCCAAAAAGGGAGGCATGACAGTGGTTCATAATGAAAAAAATGAACTGGTTCCTACAAGAACAGTCACAGGATGGCGTATGTGTATTGACTACAGAAGGCTCAATACAGCCACCAGAAAGGATCATTTTCCTTTACCATTCATAGACCAAATGCTAGAAAGACTAGCTGGTCATGATTATTACTGCCTTTTGGATGGCTATTCAGGCTACAACCAAATTGCAGTAGATGCTCAGGACCAGGAGAAAACAGCATTTACTTGTCCTTCTGGCGTTTTTGCCTACAGGAGGATGCCTTTTGATCTGTGTAATGCTCCTGCAACCTTTCAGAGATGCATGTTATCCATCTTCTCTGATATGGTGGAGAAATTCCTGGAAGTCTTCATGGATGACTTCTCAGTATATGGAGACTCATTCAGCTCCTGTCTTAATCACCTAGCACTTGTCCTGAAAAGGTGCCAAGAGACTAACCTGGTTTTAAACTGGGAGAAATGTCACTTTATGGTGACTGAAGGAATTGTCCTTGGGCACAAAATTTCAAGCAAGGGAATAGAGGTGGATAAGGCAAAGGTAGAGGTAATTGAAAAATTACCACCACCTGCCAATGTTAAGGCAATCAGAAGCTTTCTGGGGCATGCAGGATTCTACAGAAGGTTTATAAAGGATTTTTCAAAAATTGCAAAACCTTTGAGTAACCTGCTAGCTGCTGACACTCCATTTGTGTTTGACACACAGTGTCTGCAGGCATTTGAGACCCTGAAAGCTAAGCTGGTCACAGCACCAGTCATCTCTGCACCAGATTGGACATTGCCATTTGAACTAATGTGTGATGCCAGTGACCATGCCATTGGTGCAGTGTTGGGACAGAGGCATAACAAGCTTCTGCACGTCATTTATTATGCCAGCCGTGTTCTAAATGATGCACAGAAGAATTACACAACCACAGAAAAAGAGTTACTTGCAGTGGTCTATGCCATTGACAAGTTTAGATCCTATCTAATGGGATCCAAAGTGGTTGTGTACACTGACCATGCTGCTCTTAAATACTTACTCACAAAGCAGGATTCAAAACCCAGACTTATAAGATGGGTGTTGCTTCTGTAAGAGTTTGATATAGAAATAAGAGACAGAAAAGGGATAGAGAACCAAGTAGCTGATCATCTATCCCGAATAGAACCAGTAGCTGGGGCATCCCTCCCTTCTACTAAGATCTCTGAGACCTTCCCAGATGAGCACCTCTTTGCCATTCAGGAAGCTCCATGGTTTGCAGATATTGCAAACTATAAAGCTGTGAGGTTCATACCCCAGGAGTACAGCAGAGTGCAAAGAAAGAAATTAATTTCAGATGCCAAGTACTACCTATGGGATGAACCATATCTCTTTAAGAGATGTGCAGACGGAATGATCCGCAGATGTGTACCCAGAGAAGAAGCACAAAGGATCCTATGGCATTGCCATGGATCACAGTATGGAGGACATTTTGGAAGTGAGCGAACAGCCACTAAAGTCCTCCAATGTGGCTTCTACTGGCCTACTCTCTATAAAGATTCCCGAGAGTTTGTGCGTAACTGTGACAGTTGCCAAAGAGCTGGTAACTTGCCTCACGGATATTCCATGCCTCAATAAGGGATATTAGAGATAGAATTGTTTGATGTATGGGGAATTGACTTCATGGGTCCATTCCCACCATCATACTCAGACACTTACATTCTGGTGGCAGTGGACTATGTATCTAAGTGGGTAGAAGCAATTGCTACACCCACTAATGATACCAAGACCGTGCTGAAATTCCTCCAGAAACACATCTTCAGCAGGTTTGGTGTTCCCAGAGTACTAATCAGTGACGGGGGCACTCATTTCTGCAATAGACAGCTATACTCTGCTATGGTTAGATATGGAATTAGCCACAAAGTAGCAACTCCGTATCATCCACAGACAAATGGGCAAGCTGAAGTCTCTAACAGAGAACTAAAAAGAATCCTGGAACGGACTGTGATAGCCCGAAGAAAGGATTGGGCAAAGAGCTTGGATGATGCTCTGTGGGCATACAGAACAGCATTCAAGACTCCTATAGGAACCTCTCCATACCAACTGGTGTATGGGAAGGCCTGTCATCTGCCTGTGGAACTGGAACATAAAGCCTACTGGGCAACCAGATTCCTAAACATGGATGCTCAGTTAGCTGGTGAAAAAAGATTGCTCCAGCTAAATGAACTAGAGGAGTTCAGACTCAATGGCTTTGAAAATGCAAAAATTTATAAGGAAAAGGCAAAGAAATGGCATGACAAGAAGTTGTCAACCAGAGTCTTTGAGCCAGGACAAAAGGTTCTGCTCTTCAACTCTAGGCTCAGACTGTTTCCAAGAAAACTTAAATCCCAGTGGAGGGGTCCGTATGTGATTACAGGAGTGTCACCATATGGATATGTTGAGCTTCAGGATATTGATTCTGACAAAAAGTTCATTGTTAATGGATAGAGAATCAAGCATTATCTTGAAGGCAATTTTGAGCAGGAATGCTCAAAACTGAGACTTGAGTGATTCTCAGTAAAGGTCCAGCTAAAGACAGTAAAGAAGCGCTTGCTTGGAGGCAACCCAGTCATTAGGAGGTTATATGATTTGTTCTTACAGAGGCAAGTATCAAAAATGAAGGAATTCACAGAGTTACAGAAGGATTCAGCTCAAAAAGCAGAGAAAAAGAGCTTACTGGTGAAAAAACGCCAGTAAGGGGCATTCTGGGCGTTAAACGCCAGAATGGGTACCATTCTGGGCGTTTAACGCCAAAAATGGTGCCATTTTGGGCGTTAAACGCCAGAATGGGCACCATTCTGGACGTTTAACGCCAGGTGTGCAGCATCCTGGGCGTTTTAGAAAAACACCCAGTGATAAAGGAATTCTGGCGTTTAACGCCAGCCAGGGCACCTGGCTGGGCGTTAAACGCCCAAAAGGGGCAACAAATGGGCGTTAAACGCCAGAATGGGTGCCATTCTGGGTGTTTAACGCCAGAAAGGTGGGGGGACCAAGATTTTGTTTTCAAATCAAATTTTTTCAAACTTTCCTTTTCTTACCCAAACTTTTCTACATAAATGCATCTCAACCTTTCATCATTCACTTTCAAATTTTCAAAAATCTAAAATCATTCTT
Source organism: Arachis hypogaea (assembly GCF_003086295.3). Classification (NCBI taxonomy): domain Eukaryota; kingdom Viridiplantae; phylum Streptophyta; class Magnoliopsida; order Fabales; family Fabaceae; genus Arachis; species Arachis hypogaea. The sequence continues at coordinate 40,290,445 of NC_092045.1, read as the reverse complement.
CAAATCTCTCAAATCAATCCAAAATCTTGTTCAAAAACTCACCCTTCTCTCCAATTCTTTCCATATCTTCTCAAATCTTTTTTCAAATTTTTCTTTTTTTTCGAAATCTCTCCTCCCCACTTTATAAATACACGTTTGGCCCCCTAATTCCCCCACACCATTCGAATTTGCTCTTCTCTTCTCTCTCTTCTTTCCTTTCTTTTGCTTGAGGACAAGCAAACCTCTAAGTTTGGTGTGCTTTTCCGTGATCACTAAGCCAAGATTCATCAAGATCATGGCTCCTAAGGGAAAACAAACCAATTTAAGAGGAAAGAAAGAGAATAATCCAAAGAATCTTTGGAATCAAGAGAAGTTCTTAACCAAAGAACATGAATACCATTATCACAAAATAATGGGTCTGAGGTCAGTGATCCCAGAAGTTAAATTTGATCTGAAAGAAGATGAATATCCGGGAATCCAAGAGCAAATTCGAAACAGAGGATGGGAAGTTCTAACCAATCCTGAGATAAAGGTTGGAAGGAATATGGTTCAGGAATTCTACTCAAATCTGTGGCTAACAGATAAGCAGAGAATGACTGGAACTGCTTACCATACCTACAGAACCATGGTCAGAGGGAAAGTTATGTACTTCCATCTGGACAAAATAAGAGAAATCTTCAAATTGCCTCAACTGCAAGATGATCCTGAATCCTTTAATAGGAGAATGGTGAGAGCAGATAAAGGGTTGGATCAAGTTCTAGAGGACATATGCCTCCCTGGAACTAAGTGGATAACCAATTCTAAGGGTGTCCCAAACCAACTCAAGAGGGGAGACCTCAAACCAATTGCAAGAGGTTGGCTAGACTTTATTGGGCGTTCCATATTGCCCATTAGCAACCGTTCTGAGGTCACTATCAAGAGAGCAGTGATGATTCATTGCATTATGCTTGGAAAAGAAGTGGAGGTTCATCATGTAATTGCTTGTGAGATCTACACAATTGCAAATAAAAATTCCACTGAAGCCAAATTGGCTTACCCAAGCTTGATCTCCTTGCTCTGTAAAGAGGCTGGGGTAAAGATGGGAGTAGATGAATTCATACCCATTGAACATCCAATCACCAAGAAGTCAATGGAAGGACAAATGCAAGACAATGTAGACCCTATGCACAATTACTCAAGAGGGGGGGTGAATTGAGTATTGCAACAACAATGAATCTTTTAGCGAAAGTTAAAGACAATATACAAAAGTGTTATTGTACTAGTATTTTTCCAAGAGCTTAACTCAATTGCTAAGCATTTATAAGGAGCTTTTACTTTCCAATAGACACCAACTCAAATAAATTGATCAAGCTTTTCACCAATCAGACTTAAGCTACTCCTTAAGTACTTACGAAGCTACTTTTCGATCACAATTTATTTGCTCAAAGGTAAAAGACAATAATATTGAAGAGATGAGTTTGGAGAGATGCAAACGCTATTTAGAGTGGTTCGGCACAATTCTTGTCCTACGTCCACTTTCTTTCTCAATCGCAATTGAGAAGTTCCTCTATTGCCAAGCTTCAAGGTGCTCGCGCAAAACCTTTTACAATCTGAGTCCTTAGTTTCTAACACCTCACGGTATATGATCACCACTCGTATACTAACCCACTCCACTTAGAGATACCTTCTCTAAGATTTGCCTTGAGTACTTAGTATACCTCTTTGGTATCCTCACCGACTATAGTGTTTATAACTCTTGACTCAACCTTGGAGATCACACTCCAATTTACAAAGTGTACAAGAAAACAATTCTCAAAGAATTGTTAAGATGAAATGAGTACTCTCTAGAAGAGTGTATGATTACAAGTTTAGCACTATTGAACCAATTGATATTGCTCTCTCAAATTGTGTATTATAACACCCTAAAAAATGTGTAGAATGAAAGAATATGAACAAGATAGTTTGCAAATACTCAAGCATCTGAAATAAGGCTTCAATCCATCTATTTATAGACTCCCCAAACCTTAGAAACGTTGGGGAGTTAATGGGATGGAGCCTTTTTGTCAAAACTAGCTGTTTTTTATGTTTTTGAATCATTTGCATCGATGCATAACACTTTGCATCGATGCAAATGTGTCTTTGAAGCTGAAATTTGAATTTTCAGCTAGGTTGCATCGATGCAAACATCTTTGCATCGATTCAACAAGTCGTCGCATGCTTTGCATCGATGCAAGATGAGTGTGCATCGATGCAAACCTTAAAGAATGGCTTAAAATCACTTTAAAATACTTAGGATTGATCTCAAACTTGTTGGAGTCAATTCCTATGCTTTTGTACCTTTGAAAACAAGTTTTAAACCATTTGGCTAGCATCGAATTGCAAGATGTGCATCAAAACATTTTGTGAGTGTGTGTTGAGAGATTTAGCAATTGGTTCTTAACAAGAAGTTACCTAAGTCCTAAGACACTATACTTGTCTTCAAATGTTGTGGACTTGAGTTTCTTGTTGTTGTTGTGTTGCTTTCAACTCTTCATTCCTCAACGTTGAATGTTGGTTGATCTTTCAACATGCTTGTTCATTCAAGTTGTTTGTTGGTTTGTCTTTCATGTCATTTGTTGGTTTGTCATTCATCAAAACCTACGAATACAAACTTCACATACAAGCAACATGATTTACAATTTCCCCCTTTTTGATAATGACAAACCAATTTTGAGGATATGCATTTATAAATGATTTTGAAAGCAACAATAATGCACTTTGTTTTATAGAAAGCTTTGGAGAGGACTTCAAAAAAATTTTTGCAGGAGTTCCCCCTAAATATGTGCATTTGTTCCTTTAAAGGGCGTTTATCAAAGAAAACGATTTAGATATCAAAGTTTTTGCTTAGTGGAAGTCTTTTTGAAATCATTGTTTCGCAAACTTATTTCTTCTTTTCAAATCCTCAAACTTCTTCTTTTTCAAAGGTTCAAAACTTCAAATATCCTCAAACTTTTCTTCCCCCTTTTGACATTATCAAAAAGAATGGAGTTTGAAATGTGTCATAAAAGCATGCATAAAACAAGGAATTTTTTTAAGTTCAATTTCTCTATTAATCTCAAGGATGAGATATTCCCCCTTTCAAAAATAATTTGATTTCCTCTTTTTATATATAATAAGCATGCATAATTCCCCCTAAAGAAGTGAAATATATCAAGGCATGCACATTAACTTAAAATAGGGGTACCAAGCCTATTTTGAGTTATTCACCAAATAAGCATACAAGCATTAATCATTAAACAAAAATATGAAGGAAATATCAAAGTATTTAAACCATAATAGAAATCCTTAGCTTACTAGGAGTTAGTTTAACAATTCATATAATCAAATAAGCATAAAGCAATAAAAAGTGACTTGATGAAGAGGAGACAATCAATCTTGGTCTTCATCATCATCAGTATCCTCTTCATATGGTAGGTGGATGCTGAAATGCTCATATAAGTCATCAATACGACGATCCAAGCGACCCGTGCGATGATCTACACGAGACACACGACGATTAAGTGCTTCAAGTTGCCTACCATGCTCTACTTCAATCCTTTGGATGTTTTGCTCAAAAAATGCCAAATTCACGTGTTTTTGTGCAATTTGGTCGTGTTTGCATCGATGCAATAGGCTTTGCATCGATGCACATAGTACGTTGTGTGCTTTGCATCGATGCAAAGCTTGGTTGCATCGATGCAACATGCATCATTTTGCCCAAAATCACCAAATTTTCATCCTTTGGTGGTTCTTTCTTCAATCCTTTGAGTTCCATCATGTATATACTCACTTAAATCATTATAAACTTCAATTTGTTGATCCTCCATTGTTTATAATCTTCAAATTCTTCAATCTACCTCAAGATTAATCATTCATTCATCAACTCATAAACCTACAAAACAATGGCTAATTGGATATCTCCAATGCTTAAGTTAGTAAGAGATACGAAAATAGCAATATAAATACAATGAATTCAAACAAATCATATTAGATTAGAATCCAAGATACCAAGTTCATTTCGGATGTTAAAAAAACTTTCTTTACATAAAGGTTTAGTGAAGATGTCCGCTAGTTGTTTACTAGTTTCGACAAATTCAATAACCACATCACCCTTTTGAACATGGTCTCTTATGAAGTGATGTCTAATCTCAATATGCTTGGTTCTTGAATGTTGAACCGGATTCTTGGTTAAATTTATTGCACTAGTATTATCACATTTGATAGGAATGTGATCAAGCATGAGTCCATAGTCCATAAGTTGTTGTTTCATCCATAAAATTTGGGCGCAACAACTACCGGCGGCTACATACTCGGCTTCGGCGGTAGACAAGGCTACACTTACTTGTTTCTTACTATGCCATGAAACAAGAGAGTTTCCTAGCAAGTGACAAGTGCCGCTAGTGCTTTTCCTATCCAATTTGCAACCGGCAAAATCAGAATCGGAATAACCAATCAAATCACAAGTGGATCCTTTCGGATACCACAATCCAACATTTAATGTTCCTATGAGATACTTCATAATCCTTTTCACCGCACTTAAGTGAGATTCCTTAGGATTAGCTTGGTATCTCGCACACATGCATACACTAAACATGATATCTGGCCTACTTGCCGTTAGATAAAGTAATGATCCTATCATGCCTCTATACTTCTTTACATCTATGCTTTTACCTTGTTCATCTTTGTCAAGGTAGCAAGTAATGCTCATTGGTGTGTCCATTGCCTTAGCATTGTCCATTCCAAATCTTTTGAGCAGTTCCTTGCAATATTTGGTTTGGCTAACGAAAGTTCCTTCTTTTCCTTGTTTGATTTGCAGACCAAGGAAGAAGTTGAGTTCGCCCATCATGGACATTTCAAATTCACTTTGCATGAGGTTTGAGAAAAACTTGCAAAGTGATTCGTTAGTTGAACCAAATATTATGTCATCGACATAAACTTGTACCAAAAGGATATTTTTGTTTTCAATCAAGATAAATAAAGTTGTATCAACCTTCCCTCTTCTAAAACCCTTTTCTATTAAAAACTTGCTCAAACGTTCATACCAAGCTCTTGGAGCTTGTTTAAGACCATAAAGAGCTTTCTTGAGTTTAAAAACATGATTAGGATTTTCATAATCCTCAAAACCGGGAGGTTGTTCAACATATACTTCTTCTTTAATGAAACCATTAAGAAAGGCACTCTTAACATCCATTTGATAAAGTTTGAAGTTATAAGAGGATGCAAAAGCAAGTAACATCCTAATTGCTTCTAATCTAGCTACGGGAGCATAAGTTTCGTCATAATCAATGCCTTCCTCTTGATTATAACCTTTAGCTACTAATCTAGCTTTGTTTCTAACAATTGTACCATTTTCATCGAGTTTATTTCTAAAAACCCATTTTGTTCCTACAATTGTTTGATTACTTGGTTTAGGCACCAATTCCCAAACGTCATTTCGTTTGAATTGGTTAAGCTCCTCTTGCATTGCCATAGCCCAATGTTCATCATCAATTGCGGACTCAATGGTAGATGGTTCAATTTGAGAAACAAAAGCACTATATGCAAATAAATTTCTAAAAGTGGATCGAGTTGTTACCCCTTTCAAAACATCACCAATGACGTTGTCTAGAGGATGATCCTTTGAAGTACGCCAATCCTTTGGAAGTGCATTTATTTGTGCTTGTGATGGTTCAATTTCTTCAACTTGAACACTATCCTTTGTTGAGCTTGTAGAGGCTTCATTTAAATCTTTTTCTTTGTCTTCACCATTCAAATTTAGTGAATCAAAGTTTTCTACATTTTCATCAAAATCTTTTCTAGCACAACAACGGTTAGTTTCATCAAAAGCGACATGAATACTTTCTTCCATAGTCATGATGCGTTTATTATATACTCTAAAAGCTTTGCTAGTTGAAGAGTAGCCTAAGAAGATTCCTTCATCAGCCTTAGCATCAAATTTGCCTAAGTTATCTTTTCCATTATTTAGAATAAAGCATTTACAACCAAAGACGTGAAGGTGGGAAATATTTGGCTTTCTTCCTTTGTACAATTCGTACGGTGTTTTCTTAAGAATAGGTCGAATGATAATCCTATTCATAACATAACACGCGGTACTAACCGCATCCGCCCAAAAGTACTTAGGAATATTAGCCTCATTGAGCATAGTTCTCGCCATTTCTTCTAAATGACGATTTTTCCTTTCAACCACACCATTTTGTTGTGGTGTTCTAGGAGAGAAAAAATTATGCTCAATGCCATTTTCTTCACAAAAAGTTTCAAAAAGATTGTTTTCAAATTCTCCACCATGATCACTTCTAATAGATGATATATGCAAATTCTTTTCATTTTGAATAACTTTGGCTAATCTTTTGAATGCTCGAAATGCATCACTCTTGTTTGCTAGGAACAAGGTCCATGTAAATCGAGAGTAATCATCAACAATAACTAAAGCATAGTAATTGCCACCAAAGCTCATAGTCCTAGAAGGACCAAATAAATCCATGTGCAAAAGTTGTAATGGCCTTGTTGTTGAAACAATGTTTTTGGATTTAAAAGAGGCCTTTACTTGTTTTCCCTTTTGACATGCGTCGCAAAGGACGTCTTTTTCAAAACGTAGCTTTGGTAAGCCAATTACTAACTCTTTAGAGACCAACTTGCTAATATGGTCCATGTTAGCATGAGCTACTCTACGATGCCATAACCAAGTTTCATCATTTTTACTAACAAGGCATTTCACATCATTTGAGGAAACTTCATTTAGATTAATCATGTATACATTGTCAACACGGTGCCCAATTAGCACAATTTCATTAGTGTCTTGCCTTTTTATCAAACAACATTTTGAATCAAAGGTGACTAAGTTTCCTTTGTCACAAAGTTGGCTAACACTAATGAGATTATGTTTGAGACCTTTGACAAGTATAACATTATCTATGGAGGTAGAAGGATTTTTACCAACTTTTCCAACGCCGATTACTTTGCCGGTGTTGTTGTCTCCATAGATCACGTTTCCTCCGTTTGTAGGCTCTATTGCGGTGAACTTTGATTCATCGCCGGTCATGTGTTTGGAGCATCCACTATCAACATACCAATTTGTATCCTTAGCTCCAACACGTACCTACAAAATAATTAAAATTGGGATTTAGGTACCCAAGTGAATTTGGGTCCTTGATGGTTAGTATGAGCATAATGCCCATAAGGTGCCCATCTCGTATCTTGACTACGAAAGTTTATATGTTTAATTCTAGTAAAGCATACGGGTGCTATATGACCTACTTTATTACAATAATGACATATGACATTTGGATTATGCATCCTATGCATGTTTCTAAATGGTTGCCTAGGTTGTTTCCTAAATGCAACATCTTTTGATCTATATGCATTGTGATTATAATTTCTAAATGAAGCATGTTGAGGAGGATGTTTAAAGGCTTCATTCCTTTTAGGCATGCTTGCCTTTTGGGCTTGCGGTTGCCTAATAGGAGTTTTAGCATTTTTAAATTTTCCTTTTTCAAAACCTAAACCTTCCTTATTATGAACATGCTTTTGGTTTTTCAACATTTTATCTAAATTCTTTGAAGATTCATTGAACTTAGCTAAAGTGTTCTTAAGATTTGTAATTTCATTTTCATGCATTTTACAAGATTTGTATGGATCACTACTTGTGCTACACTTATCTTTTCCAAGATTGATATTCTCGTTTTTCAACATCTCATTTTGTTTTAAAAGATCCATATTCTTTTTCTTTAGGAGAGAATAATCTTGGGTAAGTTTTGTGTACACCTCAAGTAAGGCATCATATTCATCTTGTAAATTAAAAGAAGTGGAGTTGTCATCACTAACCTTTTCTTCGCTTGCCATTAAGCAAAGATTTGCAACCTCGTCGTCATCGGAGTCGGATTCATCCTCGTTCTCCCATGATATGTATGCTTTCTCCTTCTTCTTAAATTTCTTGTTTTTGTCCTCCTTTTGAAGTTTTGGACAATTGGGTTTGATGTGTCCAACTTCTCCACACTCATAGCATTTTGGTACCTTTGTTTTGCTCTTGAAGTTTTTCTTTATTGCAAACTTATTGAATCTTTTTAATAAGAGTGCAAATTCTTCATCTCCTTCTTCTTCATTATCATCACTCTCTTCTTGCAGTGATGTTATTTTAAGGGCGAGACTTTTCTTCTTGCTTTCTTCACCTTTTTGTCTATTTAGCATAGTCATTTCATAGGTGAGAAGATTACCTCGTAGTTGATCAAATGTAAGTTGATCATAGAGCCTTCCATCCACAATGGCGTTCACTTTGGAGTTCCATTTTGGTGTAAGGCTTGTAAGCACCTTGGTCACAATTTGTTTATCATTGTATTTTGTGCCAAGCATGCTTAGATTGTTGAAGATCTTGGAGAGTCTTTCAAGAGCTTCTTCAATGCTCTCTTCATCTTTCATTTTAAAATTTTCCCATTCATGAACCAACATAAATACCTTTGATTCTTTAACGTGGTCGGTTCCTTCGTAAGTGATTTGGAGTTTATCCCAAATCTCTTTAGCGGTTTCACATGTAGAGATCTTCATATAATCATGCTCGTTAAGTGCACAATGAATGAAGTTGATGGCTTTATCATTCATTGCCACTTTCTTCCAATCATCGTCACTATATTCATCTTCTCCTTTCGGTACTTGCTTTGAGACGGAGACTTCTCCTTCTTTAGCGCTTGTTGTCTTTGTTGGAATGTGATTTCCATTCTCAATCACTTTCCAAATTCTCACATCTTGAGAACGGATCCAAATTCTCATCTTATTTTTCCAATAAGAGTAATTTGTTCCGCTAAAAAGAGGAGGTCTAGCGGTTGAGTTACCTTCGCTAGTGTTGTTGTTGTTAAAGCCTGTGCTTGCCATGATCTTTTCCCTTAAACGGTTTAGTCTTTCAAAGGGTTAAGCTCTGATGCCACTTGTAGAACCTATGCACAATTACTCAAGAGGGGGGGTGAATTGAGTATTGCAACAACAATGAATCTTTTTGCGAAAGTTAAAGACAATATACAAAAGTGTTATTGTACTAGTATTTTTCCAAGAGCTTAACTCAATTGCTAAGCATTTATAAGGAGCTTTTACTTTCCAATAGACACCAACTCAAATAAATTGATCAAGCTTTTCACCAATCGGACTTAAGCTACTCCTTAAGTACTTACGAAGCTACGTTTCGATCACAATTTATTTGCTCAAAGGTAAAAGACAATAATATTGAAGAGATGAGTTTGGAGAGATGCAAACGCTATTTAGAGTGGTTCGGCACAATCCTTGTCCTATGTCCACTTTCTTTCTCAATCGCAATTGAGAAGTTCCACTATTGCCAAGCTTCAAGGTGCTCGCGCAAAACCTTTTACAATCTGAGTCCTTAGTTTCTAACACCTCACGGTATATGATCACCACTCGTATACTAACCCACTCCACTTAGAGATACCTTCTCTAAGATTTGCCTTGAGTACTTAGTATAACTCTTTGGTATCCTCACCGACTATAGTGTTTATAACTCTTGACTCAACCTTGGAGATCACACTCCAATTTACAAAGTGTACAAGAAAACAATTCTCAAAGAATTGTTAAGATGAAATGAGTACTCTCTAGAAGAGTGTATGATTACAAGTTTAGCACTATTGAACCAATTGATATTGCTCTCTCAAATTGTGTATTATAACACCCTAAAAAATGTGTAGAATGAAAGAATATGAACAAGATAGTTTGCAAATACTCAAGCATCTGAAATAAGGCTTCAATCCATCTATTTATAGACTCCCCAAACCTTAGAAACGTTGGGGAGTTAATGGGATGGAGCCTTTTTATCAAAACTAGCCGTTTTTTATGTTTTTGAATCATTTGCATCGATGCATAACACTTTGCATCGATGCAAATGTGTCTTTGAAGCTGAAATTTGAATTTTCAGCTAGGTTGCATCGATGCAAACATCTTTGCATCGATTCAACAAGTCGTCGCATGCTTTGCATCAATGCAAGATGAGTGTGCATCGATGCAAACCTTAAAGAATGGCTTAAAATCACTTTAAAATACTTAGGATTGATCTCAAACTTGTTGGAGTCAATTCCTATGCTTTTGTACCTTTGAAAACAAGTTTTAAACCATTTGGCTAGCATCGAATTGCAAGATGTGCATCAAAACATTTTGTGAGTGTGTGTTGAGAGATTTAGCAATTGGTTCTTAACAAGAAGTTACCTAAGTCCTAAGACACTATACTTGTCTTCAAATGTTGTGGACTTGAGTTTCTTGTTGTTGTTGTGTTGCTTTCAACTCTTCATTCCTCAACGTTGAATGTTGGTTGATCTTTCAACATGCTTGTTCATTCAAGTTGTTTGTTGGTTTGTCTTTCATGTCGTTTGTTGGTTTGTCATTCATCAAAACCTACAAATACAAACTTCGCATACAAGCAACATGATTTACAGACAATTCTATCAAAAGGAGGGCGCAGGAGTTCCTCCCTGAATTCCCTAAAATTGACTACTGGGCCAGCCTAGAAGCATCTATCACCAAGTTGCAAGAAACTATGGAGCAACTGAAGGAAGAACAGCAGAATCAGAACTGCATGCTCTGCAAATTGCTGAAGGAACAAGAGAAGCAGGGGCGTGAACTCCAAGAGTTGAAACGCCAAAAGCTTTCATCTCAAGTTGAGGGAGCATCCACTTCTCAAAATCAAGGTTGTTGAGTCCTAACTCTGTGAAAACCTCTATCATTAGGAGCCTATTTAAATTTTTGTTTTCTATTTTTATTTTCTAGTCTAATCTTATATCTATTTTTGAGTCTTGTTTTTAATTCATAATTAATAGAATTTAAAATTCATGTCTTAAAGCTATGAATGTCCTATGAATCCATCACCTCTCTTAAATGAAAAATGCTTTAATCACAAAAGAACAAGAAGTACAGGATTTCGAAATTTATCCTTGAAACTAGTTGAATTAGTTTGATGTGGTGACAATACTTTTTGTTTTCTGAATGAATGCCTGAACAGTGCATATGTCTCTTGAATTTTTTGTTTTGAGAATGTTAAAAAATTGTTGGCTCTTGAAAGGATGAGGAAAAAGAGAACTGTTATTGAGGATCTAAAAAAATCATTTAATTGATTCTTGAAGCAAGAAAAAGCAGTGGATACAAAAAAAAAATTTTCGAAAAAAAAAGAAAAAGAAAGAAATAAAGTTGTGATCCAAGGCAAAAAGAGTGTGCTTAAGAACCCTGGACACCTCTAATTGGGGACTCTAGCAAAGCTGGGTCACAATCTGAAAAGGTTCACCCAATTATGTGTCTGTGGCATGTATGTATCCGGTGGTAATACTAGAAAACAGAGTGCTTTGGGCCACAGCCAAGACTCATACACTAGCTATGTTCAAGAATCATTATACTTAACTAGGAGAATCAATAACACTATCTGAGTTCTGAGTTTCTATAGATGCTAATCATTCTGAACTTCAAAGGATAGAGTGAGATGCCAAAACTATTCGGAGGCAAAAAGCTACTAGTCCCGCTCATCTAATTGGAGCTAAGTTTCCTTGATATTTTGGAGTCTATAGTATATTCTCTTCTTTTTATCCTATTTTGATTTTCAGTTGCTTGGGGACAAGCAACAATTTAAGTTTGGTGTTGTGATGAGCGGATAATTTATACGCTTTTTGGCATTGTTTTTAGTATGTTTTTGGTATGATCTAGTTAGTTTTTAGTATATTTTTATTAGTTTTTAGTTAAAATTCACTTTTCTAGACTTTACTATGAGTTTGTGTGTGTTTCTGTGATTTCAGGTATTTTCTGGCTGAAATTGAGGGTCCTGAGCAAAAATCTGATTCAGAGACTGAAAAGGACTGCAGATGCTGTTGGATTCTGACCTCCTTGCACTCGAAGTGGATTTTCTGGAGCTACAGAAGCCCAATTGGCGCGCTCTCAACGGCGTTGGAAAGTGGACATCCTGGGCTTTCCAGCAATGTATAATAGTCCATACTTTGCCCGAGATTTGGTGGCCCAAACCGGCGTGGCAAATCAGCCTCAGAAATTCCAGCGTTTAACGCTGGAACTGGCATAAAACTTGGAGTTAAACGCCCAAACTGGCATAAAGGCTGGCGTTTAACTCCAGAAAAGGTCTCTACACGAAAATGCTTCATTGCTCAGCCCAAGCACACACTAAGTGGACCCATAAGTGGATTTTTACGTCATTTACTCATTTCTGTATACCCTAGGCTACTAGTTCACTATTAATAGGATCTTTTGATATTGTATCTGTACCTCATGACACTTTACACGTTTCTTTGTGTACTTTCCACGGCATGAGTCTCTAAACCCCATGGTTGGGGGTGAGGAGCTCTGATGTGTCTAGATGGATTAATGCAATTACTACTGTTTCTTATTCAATCATGCTTGCTTCCATTCTAAGATATTACTTGTTCTTAAACCGGATGAATGTGATGATCCGTGACAATCATCATCATTCTCAACTATGAACGTGTGCCTGACAACCACCTCCGTTCTACTTTAGATTGAGTAGATATCTCTTGGATTCTTTAATCGGAATCTTCGTGGTATAAGCTAGAACTGATGGCGGCATTCAAGAGAATCCGGAAGGTCTAAACCTTGTTTGTGGTATTCTGAGTAGGATTCAATGATTGAATGACTGTGACGGGCTTCAAACTCCTGAAGGCGGGGCATTAGTGACAGACGCAAAAGAATCACTGCATTCTATTCCGGCCTGATTGAGAACCGACAGATGGATAGCCGTGCCGTGACAGGGTGCGTTGAACATTTCCACTGAGAGGATGGGAGGTAGCCACTAGCAACGGTGAAACCCTTGCATACAGCTTGCCATGGAAGGAGCCTTGCGTGCTTGAAGAAGAAGATAGTAGGAAAGTAGAGATTCAGAAGATGGAGCATCTCCAAAACCCTAACCTCTTCTCTATCACTGCAAAACAAGTACTTATTTCATGTTCTTTTACTTTTCACAATCAATCCTGATAATTTCTGATATCCTGACTAAGATTTACAAGATAACCATAGCTTGCTTCAAGCTGACAATCTCCGTGGGATCGACCCTTACTCACGTAAGGTATTACTTGGACGACCCAGTGCACTTGCTGGTTAGTTGTGCGGAATTGCAAAAGTGTAATTGCAACTTCGTGCACCAGTGATGAATGATAAGCATCATGCAGATCAGCATTCTTATCAAACAATCTCACTTGTAACTAGATAAACACTTTAACGGGACATGGTTCCCAGATTCAAAACACTTCACAGCAACAAGGGTTAAGTTTAGATACAACCCTTGAAGTTGCAGCCCTTTGATTCTTCCTTCTGTTGTGTCCTCTTTGAGTTAAGATGCATAATATCTTCAATGGCTGGCTATTGTCCTGCATAGTTCTCAAAGGTTGCTTGCTTCTCAAGCCTTTGTACAGTTGGTTAGTCTAAAAATGATTATGGCTTTTTGAACTTACTTTGGTGTATGAACACCAAACTTAGTCCCTTGCCACTAGTTTTCATGCATCAACTTAACCATATGTGAAACCTTGTGTCCTTGCTAAAGGTTATGGAATTAAAACTAGAAAGCAGTTGAATAGTTGGATAAGTTGTTTGATTGCTTGGAGCTAGCATTATGCAGGAGGTGAGAATGTTCTTTTAAGTGAGATTTTAGTGGAACACCAAACTTAGAATCTTTCATTCTCCCTTAAATTGTTTTGGTGTGTAATACCAAACTTAGCTCCTTGCAATGCATACCAATTATTCAACATTTTTATTGAAAGAGCTATGAAAAGAAAACTACCTCAGGTTGGGTTTCCTCCCAACAAGCGCTCTTTTATTGTCACTAGCTTGACATTGATCTCCCTTTAGGGTGGTTGATGCTGGCGATGTCTCAACTTGTCCCCTCTCACTGTAAGCTTTCTCATTGTGCCTTCATGCTCAATTTCAATGTGCTCAAGAGAGAGTACTTGGTTTACAGTGTAATGATCTTCTGTTCCCAGCTGTTGATATACTAATTGCACCTTGTCACCTTTGGAAAATCCTTCAGTTGGGAATTTTTTTTTCTTCCACCCTCTGTAAGCCTTCTTCTTATTTTTCTTCTTTTTCTTTCTTGTTGATCTTTCTCCCTTGACAGTGACTTGAGTTGTGATACCTCCCTTTTTGTTTATCATTCCGGCTTCTTTTTGAATTCCTTCCCCTCCTTGCACCTGCTCATTCTTCTGTTCTACTGTGTTGTTGGTTGCTTGCCTTGGAAGATAGTCACTACTTCTCTTGCTTGTTTCTTCATTACTTTGTAATTCTGGAAACACTTTCAAGGTGATGCTTTCCTCATGCATCCTGAGGGTTAGCTCTCCCTGTTCTATATCTACAATGGCTCTAGCAGTGGCCAAAAATGGTCGGCCAAGTATTATGGAGTCATTCTCGTTCTCTGCTGAATCTAGGATCACAAAGTCTGCAGGAAAGATGAACTTGTCAATCTTAACTAAAAGGTTTTCAATCAACCCTTTAGGATATACCACTGATTGGTCCACCAATTCCAAGGACATCTGTATTGGTTTCGCCTCTCCTATGCTAAGTTTTTTCACTAAAGAGGATGGAATTAGATTTATGCTTGCTCCTAAGTCACACATCCCCTTGTTGATGAATAGACTTCCAATAATGCAAGGTAGGAAGAAACCTCCAGGATCATCAAGCTTAGGAGGGAGCCCTTTTCTGATTAGTGCACTGCATTCTTCACTGAGCATTACAGTCTCCTTCTCATTCCAACTCCTTTTCTTATTGATGAGCTCCTTTAAGAACTTGGCATATAAAGGCATTTTCTCCAATGCCTCAGCCAAGGGTATGTTGATCTCTAGCTTCTTGAAAGTCTCAAGGAATTTGTGGCTTCTGCTTCTTTTTGGAATCTCTGTGGGTAAGGTAGTAGAGGTGTAAGACTCTTCTCCACTTGCTGCTATTTTGGAATTGGTTCTTCCATGATCTGCTTTCCTTTCTTTAAATTCTGTGGTTGATTGTTCTCTTCTGTGAGCCTTTCTGCGACATTCTTACTTGTTATGTCCTTGTTGTTAGCTTTATCTTTCTCTGTTGGTTCTTTGTCACTCTCCATGAACTTCTTGGTTGCCCCTTTGTTACTATCTACCAATGTCTTCCCACTCCTTAGTTGTACAGCTTTGCATTCTTCTTTTGGATTAGGAATGGTATCACTTGGTAGTGAGCTTGAAGGTCTCTCAATAGAAATCTGCTTGGAGATTTGCCCAATCTGCCTTTCTAGGCTCTTCATGGAAGTTTCTTGGTTTTTTGTTATCAATTCTTGGTTCTTCATTATCTTTTCCATGAGCATCTCCAGATTAGTAATCCTTTGAGAGTCTTGTGAGATTGGTTGGGTTTGGGGTGTTGATGGATGATGGTAAGTGATTTGGTTAGTTGGTTGGTTATTGGATGGATAGTGGTTGGGATTGGGGTAATTATTTTGGGGTTTTCTGTAAAAATTTTGGTTAGTTGGCTGCTGGATGTGATTTTGGTTGTTTCTTGGAGTGTTTTGGGCTGCGTTTCTTTGCCATGGTTGTTGGTTTTGGTTGTGGTTGTCTCC
Organism: Arachis hypogaea; assembly: GCF_003086295.3. Classification (NCBI taxonomy): domain Eukaryota; kingdom Viridiplantae; phylum Streptophyta; class Magnoliopsida; order Fabales; family Fabaceae; genus Arachis; species Arachis hypogaea. The sequence goes on along the minus strand of NC_092045.1, from coordinate 40,274,916 downwards.
CCAACTAAGGTTTGGGTGGTTCTTCCAAGATGGATTGTAGGTGTCACCATACACTTCATTTGATCCAAAATTTTGGTTGTTCATATAGTGCACTTGCTCTTTTTGTTGTTCCTCTTGAGTTTCTTCATTTTGCACCCATGTGGCTGATGGTTGGCTTGTATTAACTGCTGCAACTTGAAGGCTATCAATCCTTTTGGCCATTTGCTCAAACTGTTATTGAATTTGCTGCTGCATCATTTTGTTCTGAGCTAGGATTGAATCCACTCCTTCCAACTCCATTACTCCTCTCCTTTGTGATGGTTGGCGTTGCCTTTGGTGAGCAAAGAAATATTGGTTGTTAGCCACTGATGAGCGAACAATTTAAACGCTTTTTGGCATTGTTTTTAGTATGTTTTTAGTATGTTTTAGTTAGTTTTTAGTATATTTTTATTAGTTTTTAGTTAAAATTTACTTTTCTGGACTTTAGTATGAGTTTGTGTGTTTTTCTGTGATTTCAGGTATTTTCTGGCTGAAATTGAGGGACTTGAGCAAAAATCTGATTCAGAGACTAAAAAGGACTCCAGATGCTGTTGGATTCTGACCTCCCTTCACTCGAAGTGGATTTTCTGGAGCTACAAAAGCCCAATTGGCGCGCTCTCAACGGCGTTGGAAAGTAAACATCCTGGGCTTTCCAGCAATATATAATAGTCCATACTTTGTCCGAGATTTGATGGCCCAAACTGGCGTTCCAAATCAGCTCAAAACTGCCCGGCATTAAACGCCGGAACTGGCACAAGAATGGGAGTTAAACGCCCAAACTGGCACAAAAGCTGGCGTTTAACTCCAAGAGAAGTCTCTACTTGAAAATGCTTCAATGCTCAACCCAAGCAGACACCAAGTGGGCCCGGAAGTGGATTTTTATGTCATTTACTCATCTTTGTAAACCTTAGGCTACTAGTTCTTTATAAATAAGACCTTTTGCTATTGTATTCTCATCTTGGTAGCTATCTTTATTCTTATGCTATCTTAGATCATTGGGAGGCTGGCCTCACGGCCATGCCTAGACTTTGTTCTTATGTATTTTCAACGGTGGAGTTTCTACACACCATAGATTAAGCTGTGGAGCTCTGCTGTACCTCGAGTATTAATGCAATTACTATTGTTCTTCTATTCAATTCAACTTATTCTTGTTCTAAGATATCACTTGTTCCTCAACTTGATGAATGTGATGATCCGTGGCACTCATCATCATTCTCACCTACGAACGTGTGCCTGACAACCACCTCCGTTCTACCTTAGATTGAGTAGATATCTCTTGGATCCCTTAATCAAAATCTTCGTGGTATAAGCTAGAACTGATGGCGGCATTCAAGAGAATCCGGAAGGTCTAAACCTTGTCTGTGGTATTCTGAGTAGGATTCAATGATTGAATGACTGTGACGAGCTTCAAACTCGCGATTGTGGGGCGTTAGTGACAGACGCAAAAGAATCACTGGATTCTATTCCGACATGATCGAGAACCGACAGCTGAATAGCCGTGCCGTGACAGGGTGCGTTGAACATTTTCACTGAGAGGATAGGAGGTAGCCACTGACAACGGTGAAACCCTACATATAGCTTGCCATGGAAAGGAGTAAGAAGGATTGGATGAAGACAGTAGGAAAGCAGAGAGACGGATGGGACAAAGCATCTCCATTTGCTTATCTGAAGTTCTCACCAATGAATTACATAAATATCTCTATCTTTATTTTATGCTTTATTCGTATATCATCCATAACCATTTGAGTTTGCCTGACTAAGATTTACAAGGTGACCATAGCTTGCTTCATACCAACAATCTCTGTGGGATCGACCCTTACTCGCGTAAGGTTTATTACTTGGAGGACCCAGTACACTTGCTGGTTAATTGTGCGAAGTTGTGATAAAGAGTTGAGATTACAATTGTGCGTACCATGTTGATGGCGCCATTGATGATCACAATTTCATGCACCAAGTTTTTGGCGCCATTGCCGGGGATTGTTGAGTTTGGACAACTGACGGTTCATCTTGTTGCTTAGATTAGGCATTTTTCTTCAGAGTTCTTAAGAATGAATTCTAGTGTTTCAAGGTGATGTTCTTATCATCACCAAAGCTGATTGATCTTCATCAATTTAGCTCTTGAATGTAATGTCCTGCTGAAACTTGACTAGCCATGTCTAATTCCTTTAGACTGAAGCTTTAGACTAACATTGCATGATTCCTGGAATTCTCATTAAGAATTTTGATATCTTTATTTTCTTTTTCCACTTAAATTTCGAAAAATCCAAAAAAAAAAAATTTACAAAATCATAAAAAACCAAAAATATTTTATGTTTCTTGTTGAGTTTAGAGTCTCATTTTAAGTTTGGTGTCAATTGCATGTTTCTATTTTTCTTGCATTTATCCATGTGTCTTAAAGTGATCTTCAAGATGTTCTTGATGATTTCATTGCTCTGATCTTTGAATTCTCTTGACTTGAGTGTTTTGTTATGTGCATTCTCATTTTGTTAGTGTCAGTAGTATACAAACTACTAAGTTTGGTGTCTTGCATGCATTGTTATTTGATTTTAGTTGCATTTTGATTATTCCTCATTATTAAAAATCCAAAAACAATTTTAATTTCTGTCTTTTCAAGTCAATAATACAGAGAATTGAAGATTCAGAACATACAGCAAAGGAATTATACAGAAAAAGCTGGGCGTTCAAAATGCCCAGTGAGGAAGGCACCCTGGCTGGGCGTTAACGCCCAAAAGGGTAGTGCTTTGGGCGTTAAACGCCAAAATGTGCACCATTCTGGGCGTTTAACGCCAGGATGGCACAAGAGGGAAGATTCTGTTTTTAATTCAAATTTTTCTCAGGTTTTCAAAATTTTTCGAAATCAAATATTTTTCAAATCATATCTTTTCAATCAAATCTTTTTCAAAATCAATTTCTTTCCATTTTCAAAAATACTTGTTATCAATTAATGATTTGATTCAACATTTCAAGTATGTTGCCTTTTCTGTTGAGAAAGGTTTAATGTTTGAATCATATCTTTTCTTGTTAGCCAAGTCATTAATTTTCAAAATCAAATCTTTTTAAATTGCTTTTCAAATCATATCTTCTTAATCATATCTTTTTCAAAATAGTTTTCAATCAAATCTTTTTGATTTCTAATTTCAAAATCTTTTTCAAAAATCACTTGATTTCTTTTCCACTCTTGGTTTTCGAAAATCAATTAGTGTGTTTCAAAATGTTTTCAAAATCTTTTACTTAATTTTCGAAAATTACTTCCCCTCTTCTCACATCCTTCTTTTTATGGACTAACACTATTCCTCAATGAACAATTCGAACTCCATCTCTCTTGATAAGCTCGAATTCTTCTACTTCTTCCTTCTATTTTTCTTTTCCTCTGACACCTCAAGGAATCTTTATACTGTAACATAGAGGATTCCATATTTTCTTGTTCTTTTCTCTTTCATATGAGCAGGAGCAAAGACAAATGCATTCTTATTGAGGCTGACCCTGAACCTGAAAGGACCTTGAAGCGAAAGCTAAGAGAAGCTAAGACACAACTCTCTGTAGAGGACCTAACAGAAATCTTCAAAGAAGAAGACATGGCAGCCGAAAACAACAACAATGCCAACAATGCAAATAAGGTGCTGGGTGACTTTACTGCACCTACTCCTGACTTCTATGGGAGAAGTATCTCTATCCCTGCCATTGGAGCAAACAACTTTGAGCTTAAGCCTCAATTAGTTTCTCTAATGCAACAGAATTGCAAGTTCCATGGACTTCCATTGGAAGATCCTCATCAGTTTTTAGCTGAATTCTTGCAAATCTGTGACACTGTCAAGACTAATGGGGTTGACCCTGAGGTCTACAGACTTATGCTATTCCCTTTTGCTGTAAGAGACAGAGCTAGGATATGGTTGGACTCACAACCTAAAGAAAGCCTGAACTCTTGGGAAAAGCTAGTCAATACCTTCTTGGCAAAGTTCTTTCCACCTCAAAAATTGAGTAAGCTTAGAGTGGAAGTCCAAACCTTCAGACAGAAGGAAGGCGAATCCCTCTATGAAGCTTGGGAAAGATACAAACAATTAATCAGAAAGTGTCCTTTTGACATGCTTTTTGAATGGAGCATCATAGGTATCTTCTATGATGGTCTGTCTGAACTATCCAAGATGTCCTTGGATAGCTCTGCTGGAGGATCTCTTCATCTGAAGAAGACACCTGCAGAAGCTCAAGAGCTGATTGAAATGGTTGCAAATAATCAATTCATGTACACTTCTGAAAGGAATCCTGTGAACAATGGGACGAATCAGAAGAAAGGAGTTCTTGAGATTGATACTCTGAATGCCATATTGGCTCAGAACAAAATATTGACCCAGCAAGTCAATATGATTTCTCAAAGTCTGTCTGGAATGCAAAATACACCAGGCAGTACTAAGGAAGCTTCATCTGAAGAAGAAGCTTATGATCCTAAGAACCCTTCAATGGAAGAGGTGAATTACATGGGAGAACCCTATGGAAACACCTATAATCCTTCATGGAGAAATCATCCAAATCTTTCATGGAAGGATCAACAGAGACCTCAACAAGGTTTCAACAATAATAATGGTGGAAGAAACAGGTTTAGCAATGGCAAGCCTTTTCCATCATCTTCTTAGCAACAGACAGAGAATTCTAAGCAGAACCACTCTGACTTAGCAACCATGGTCTCTGATCTAATCCAAACCACTCAAAGTTTCATGACTGAAACAAGATCCTCCATTAGAAATTTGGAGGCACAAGTGGGTCAGCTGAGCAAGAAAATTACTGAACTCCCTCCTAGTACTCTTCCAAGCAATACAGAAGAAAATCCAAAAGGAGAGTGCAAGGCCATCAACATGGCCGAATTTGGAGAGGAGGGAGAGGCAGTGAACGCCACTGAGGAAGACCTCAATGGACGTCCACTGGCCTCCAATGAGTTCCCCAATGAGGAACCATGGGAATCTGAGGCTACCACTGAGACCATAGAGATTCCATTGAATTTACTTCTGCCATTCATGAGCTCTGATGAGTATTCTTCCTCTGAAGAGGATGAGTATGTCACTGAAAAGCAAGTTGCTAAATACCTTGGAGCAATCATGAAGCTTAATGACAAGTTATTTGGTAATGAGACTTGGGAGGATGAACCCCCTTTGTTCACCAAAGAACTGGATGACTTGTCTAAGCAGAAATTACCTCAAATGAGACAAGATCCTGGGAAGTTTTCAATACCTTGTACCATAGGCACCATGACCTTTAAGAAGGCTCTGTGTGACCTAGGGTCAAGCATAAACCTCATGCCTCTTTCTGTAATAGAGAAGCTAGGGATCTATGAGGTGCAAGCTGCAAAAATCTCACTAGAGATGGCAGACAATTCAAGACAACAAGCTTATGGACTTGTAAAGGATGTTCTGGTAAAAGTTGAAGACCATTACATTCCTGCTGATTTCATAGTCCTAGAGACTGGGAAGTGCATGGATGAATCCATCATCCTTGGCAGACCCTTCCTAGCCACAGCAAAGGCCGTGATTGATGTGGACAGAGGAGAATTGATCATTCAAGTGAATGAAGAATCCTTTGTGTTTAAGGCTCAAGGATATCCCTCTGTCACCATGGAGAGCAAGCATGATGAGCTTCTCTCAAAACAGAGTCAAACAGAGCCTCCACAGTCAAACTCTAAGTTTGGTGTTGGGAGGCCACAACCAACTTCTATGTTTGGTGTTGAACCCCCACATTCAAACTCTAAGTTTGGTGTTGGGAGGTTCCAACATTGCTCTGAATATCTGTGAGGCTCCATGAGAGCCCACTGTCAAGCTAATGACATTAAAGAAGCGTTTGTTGGGAGGCAACCCAATCTTATTATATTTATCTATCCTCTTTTGTTATTTTATGTTTTCTGTAGGTTGATGATCATGAAAAGTCACAAAATCAATTGGAAAAGCAAAAATAGAAAGAAAAATAGAAAGAAAAAAACAGCACATCCTGGAGGAGAACTTGCTGGCGTTTAAACGCTGGTAAGGCTAGCAGATGGGCATTTAACGCCCAGTCTGGCACCATTCTGGGCGTTTAACGCTAGAAAGGGGCACCAGACTGGCGTTAAACGCCAGGAAAGGGCAAGAAGTTGGCGTTAAACGCCAGAAATGGGCACCAGCCCGGTGTTTAACGCTAGAATTGGCATAGGGAGCAATTTTGCTCGCCACTTGGTGCAGGGATGACTTTTCCTTGACACCTCAGGATCTGTGGACCCCACAGGATCCCCACCTACCTCACCACTCTCTATCTTCTTCACCCATTCACCAATCACCTCAACACCTCTTCCCCAAAAACCTTTCACCTATTAAATCCTATCTTTCTCTTCACCACTCACATCCATCCTTCATAAAATCCCACCTACCTCACCATTCAAATTCAAACCACTTTCCCACCCAAACCCACCCTCCCATAACCGAACCCTACCCCTCTCTTCACCCCTATATAAACCCCTCTTCACTCCTTCATTTTCACACAACCTAAACACTCTTTCTCCCCCTTTGGCCGAACCACAAAGCCATTTCCATCTCCTTTATTTCTTCTTCTTCTACTCTCTTCTTTCTTCTTTTGCTCGAGGACGAGCAAACCTTTTAAGTTTGGTGTGGTAAAAGCATTGCTTTTTACTTTTCCATAACCACTTATGGCATCCAAGGCCGGAGAAACCTCTAGAAAGAGGAAAGGGAAGGCAAAAGATTTCACCTCCGAGTCATGGGAGATGGAGAGATTTATCTCAAGGGTGCATCAAGACCACTTCTATGAAGTTGTGGCCTTGAAGAAGGTGATCCCCGAGGTCCCTTTCAAACTCAAAAAGAGTGAATATCCGGAGATCCGACATGAGATCCGAAGAAGAGGTTGGGAAGTTCTTACCAACCCCATTCAACAAGTCAGAATCTTAATGGTTCAAGAGTTCTATGCCAATGCTTGGATCACCAAGAACCATGATCAAAGTGTGAACCCGGACCCAAAGAATTGGCTTACTATGGTTCGGGGGAAATACTTGGATTTTAGTCCAGAAAATGTAAGGTTGGCATTCAACTTGCCCATGATGCAAGGAGATGAACACCCTTACACTAGAAGGGTCAACTTTGATCAAAGGTTGGACCAAGGCCTCATAGTCATTTGTGAAGAGGGCGCCCAATGGAAGAGAGATTCAAGAGGAAAGCCAGTTCACTTGAGAAGGCATGACCTCAAGCCTGTGGCTAGGGGATGGTTGGAGTTTATCCAATGCTCAATCATTCCCACTAGCAACCGGTCCGAAGTTATTATAGACCGGGCTATCATGATTCATAGCATCATGATTGGAGAAGAAATAGAAGTTCATGAGGTTATATCCCAAGAACTTTATAAGGTGGCGGACAAGTCCTCTACCTTGGCAAGGTTAGCCTTTCCTCATCTCATTTGTCACCTCTGTTATTCAGTTGGAGTTGACATAGAGGGAGACATCCCCATTGATGAGGACAAGCCCATTACTAAGAAGAAGATGGAGCAAACAGGAGACCCCTCTCATCATCAAATCCCTGAGATGCCTCAAGGGATGCACTTTCCTCCACAAAACTATTGGGAGCAACTGAACACCTCCCTAGGAGAATTGAGTTCCAACATGGGACAACTAAGGGTGGAGCACCAAGAACACTCCATCCTCCTCCATGAAATTAGAGAAGATCAAAGAATCATGAGAGAGGAGCAACAAAGACAAGGAAGAGACATTGAGGAGCTCAAGCACTCCATAAAATCTTCAAGAGGAAGAACAAGCCGCCATCACTAAGGTGGACCCGTTCTTTAATTTCCTTGTTCTTTATTTTCTGTTTTTCGAAAAAATCATGCTTATATTTATCTATGTTTGTGTCTTGTGATCATTAGTGTCTTAGTGTCTATGCCTTAAAGTTATGAATGTCCTATGAATCCATCACCTTTCTTGAATGAAAAATGTTCTTAATTGAAAAAGAGAAGAATTGCATGAATTTTAAATTTTATAACAGATTAATTATTTTGATGTGGTGGCAATACTTTTGTTTTCTGAATGTATGCTTAAACAGTGCATATGTATTTTGAATTTGTAGTTCATGAATGTTGGCTCTTGAAAGAATGATGAAAAAGAAAAAAATTTACTGAGGATTTAAAAAATCATAAAAATGATTCTTGAAGCAAGAAAAAGCAGTGAATACAAAAAAAAGAGAGAAGGAGAAAAACGAAAAAAGGGAGAAAAGAAAACAAAAAAAAAGAGAGAGAAAGAAAGAAATAAAGTTGTGATCCAAGGCAAAAAGAGTGTGCTTAACAATCCTGGACACCTCTAATTGTGGAATCTAGCAAAGCTGAGTCACAATCTGAAAAGGTTCACCCAATTGTGTGTCTGTGGCATGTATGTATCCAGTGGTAATACTGGAAGACAGAGTGCTTTGGGCCACGGCCTAGACTCAATAAGTAGCTATGTCCAAGAATCATCATACTTAACTAGGAGAATCAATGACACTATCTGGATTCTGAGTTCCTAAAGAAGCCAATCATTCTGAATTTCAAAGGATAGAGTGAGATGCCAAAATTGTTCAGAGGCAAAAAGCTAAAAGTCCCGCTCATCTAATTAATACTGATCTTTATAGATGTTTTTGGAATTCATTGCATATTCTCTTCTTTTTATCTTATTTGATTTTCAGTTGCTTGAGGACAAGCAACAATTTAAGTTTGGTGTTGTGATGAGCGGATAATTTACACGCTTTTTGGCATTGTTTTTAGTATGTTTTTAGTATGTTTTAGTTAGTTTTTAGTATATTTTTATTAGTTTTTAGTTAAAATTCACTTTTCTGGACTTTAATATGAGTTTGTGTGTTTTTCTGTGATTTCAGGTATTTTCTGGCTGAAATTGAGGGACTTGAGCAAAAATCTGATTCAGAGACTAAAAAGGACTGCAGATGCTGTTGGATTCTGACCTCCCTGCACTCGAAGTGACTTTTCTAGAGCTACAAAAGCCCAATTGGCGCGCTCTCAACGGAGTTAGAAGGTAGACATCCTGGGATTTCCATCAATATATAATAGTCCATACTTTGCCCGAGATTTGATGGCCCAAACCGGCGTTCCAAATCAGCTCAAAACTGCCCGGCGTTAAACGCCGGAACTGGCACAAGAATGGGAGTTAAACGCCCAAACTGGCACAAAAGCTGGCGTTTAACTCCAAGAGAAGTCTCTACACGAAAATGCTTCAACGCTCAGCCCAAGCACACACCAAGTGGGCCCGGAAGTGGATTTTTA